>NC_086444.1:1102549953-1102849953 GCF_028390025.1 Pseudophryne corroboree | reverse complement strand
GACGAAAGGCCAAATGGTAGAGCCTGAAACTGGTAATGGTCTTGCCGTATTGCAAACCGCAAGAACCTCTGATGAGGTGGCCAAATCGGAATGTGTAAGTACGCATCTTTGAGATCCAGTGCAATCATGAATTCCTGTGGCTCTAAACCTGCAATTACTGACTGCAGAAATTCCATCTTTAATCTGTAGTAAGTGACGTACTGATTGAGACCTTTTAAGTTCAATATTGGCCTGACCCAGCCATCCGGCTTTGGTACCACAAACAGACTGGAATAATAACCGTGACCCTGTTGTTGTACAGGGACCGGAATAAAAACTGCTGCAATCAGCAGAGACTGAATGGCAATCTGCAGAACCGCCTTCTTGTCGTCCGACACAGGCAGACCTGTCTTGAAAAACCACATTGGCGGAAGACAATCGAACTCTATTTTGTAACCCTTTAACACTAAATTGCGGATCCACCCATCTGTAGACGTCTGAAGCCACGCCCCCTGGAACGTCTGAAGGCGTGCTCCCACAATTGGAGATCCGAGATGGGCTGGGAGCCCGTCATGCCACTGGCTTGTTGGCGACCTTAGCGTCCTGACGACTTGTGTTGGTTTGTTGGAAACCACGTCCCCGACCTCTTCTACCAAGTGTGGCTGCTCCTCTGCCGCGCCCACGAAAGGACTGAGGTCTAAAGGATCATAGTATTTGCGTCTAGGTACCGTTGGAGGCAATGGTAAGAAAACAGACTTTCCTCCCGTAGCCTCAGAAATCCATCTGTCCAATTCAGGACCGAACAGCTTCTCGCCACCGTAAGGTAACGCCTCTATACCATTTTTGACCTCCGCTTGCCAAGAACGTAGCCAGAGTGCTCGTCATGCTATAACTAGTGATGATGAAAGGCGAGAAGTGAGCTGACAGACGTCAGTAGAAGCTGTACACAGATAGTCAGCAGCTTCCCAGATTTGATCAACGAGAAGTATAAGATGATCGTCCTGTAGAGCAGACTTGAGCTCTTTTATCCATACCATTAGCGCCTTAGTTACCCAAATGCCAACCAACCCAGGTCTCAGCAGCACTCCTGCTGCTATATACATGGACTTTAGCATAGCTTCTATTTTACGGTCTGAATGGTCTTTAAGCGTAGTAGCAGCTGGTACTGGTATGGTTAATTTCCTTGTAAGTTTAGATACGGACGAATCCACCAATGGCGGATTCTCCCATGTAGCTGTCATAGACTCTGGAAACGGGTAACGACTTAAATCTGCGAGGTATAGAAAACCGTTTATCCGGATTCTTTCGTGTTTCTAGTAACATTTTATTAAGAGATTCCGAAACAGGAAAACACATCGGAGATCTCTGTCGTTTAGTAAAGACGACTTCATCATTAGTAAGAGGCTCCTCAGTTTCTGTAAACTTCAGAGACTGACGCACCGCTCTGATGAGATTATCAATGCCTGGGCTGTCAAAATCGTCACTATCTGACTGCTGGTCTATTTTGCCCTCCTCACCCTCATCCGCAGTCAGGTCTAGCATAGCAGAAACTGGCAAATCATAAGACAAAAGAAACTTATCCTTTCCACCCAAGGTGGACTTGGACTTTTGGTAAGATTGAGACCCCTCCGGTAACTCTAGCGGTCTCATCTTAGACTCAGATCTTGCCGCTTCCTGCTCTTGATGAGTGGCGGCCAATTCTGATTGCAAACCAACCAGGACATTTGCAAGCATAGCCCATGGAGGGTCCGGAGATGAAACTGGCTTTAAAACCGGAGTGGAAATTGTATTTGTAGCTGAATTCACAAAACATACTGTACATGTGTTAGATCCATCAGGCAACACACTTTTACAGACATGGCAGGGAAATTGCTTTTTAGTCTTTGCTGGTGCCTTACTCATTATGCAGACAGACAATACAAACTACAAACACAGACAATTTGCACGACTCAGTAAATAGCACTAAGGTTCTTGTATATATATATATATATATCTGGCTAAGTGCAGTGCACGCCAGCAATATGAAAAACCTGATCCCAAATTCCCCTAACACCCCTGCGCCTTTAGTGAAGTAGAGATGTAGTATAGGAACTCTGGAAACACACAGGAAAAAACAGGAAGCATGGTTAAAAATGCCAAGTTTCCAGCATAACACAAAATGCAGATTATCCCCACTAAACTGCATATATATATATATATATATATATATATATACCCTGATAGCCAAGGCTTAATAGCCTACTAAAAACCCCTGCAGCGCTGCTGCTGCTAAGGGCATTTTCTATGTACCTCCCCCCCCGCCCCCCCAGTGCTCCGTGTACCTCTCTCTGTACACGGAGCCGGGCTACATGCGGCTGAGAAGAGGCCGGGAGGCGGCTGGCGGGAGCCGGGGAGTGCACAGCATAGAGCCGTGGAGCGGCCTATGCACGCGTGGCTCAGGGTATCGGCGGGGACTTGAAAGCGGTGGCAGCGCTGGAAGCGGCGGCCGGGAGGGGGCTAGCGGGAGCCGGGGAGCGCACAGCATAGAGCCGGGGAGCGGCCTATGCACGTGCGGCTCAGTGGATCGGCGGGGACTTGTAAGCGGCGGCAGCGCTGGAAGCAGCGGCAGGCGGCTCTCCCCAATACAGTTCCCCACACAGCGGGGCGGCAGCGTGAGCTGACCGCCCCAACCCAACATACCTGGGCTCCCTGTAGTGAGGGCTATGACGGGGCTTCTTGTTCAAGCTCCGTCCAGCTTTCCTGCAGGCAGTCCTGCACGTTGTGTGAGGGAGCTCTTTTTAGAGAGGCCCGATTTCCACAGCTGCTAGTAGCAGCTTCCACTATCCCGGACCCACGCCTATTGGAAGGGGGGAAGGGATGTGGAAATTGTTGAAAAAACTTAGAAAAAATTCCAATGAATGTGGACAAACTCCACAAGCCTTCTTGCTGTGTCGAGCACAGAAAAACACTGAGGTACTCTGGGATATGGAGGGGAGGTGTAGTTCCAAAATTAATTTATTCAGTGCCTTGTTCCTGTGGAAGCCGTCCATATCCCAAGAGTACTCCAGTGACCCCTAGTGGATGAAAAAGAAAAGGAGAGGGAAGTGCTAATATTGTAGTAGCTGCCAGAACACCCAGAGGGAGAAATATCAGGTTGGATTGGATCGGTTATAGAGAAGAGGTGGGTGTTGAGAGAGCTCTTGAAAGTCTGAAAGAAGGGAGAGTCTGTTCAGGTGTTTTAAGGAATTCCATAGGTAGTAATCATCACAGGAGAAGTCTTGGACATGGGAGTGAGAGGTGTCTGTCCAGGAGGGGGCGAGAAGCAGGCCTAAAAGCAGACCTCAGAGGACGAGTATCTTATAATGAAGCCAGGATCTTGTGACGAGGATGGGGCTGTTTTTAATTGGTAATGCCCTAGGCAATGTGATGGATCCACAGTAAGGGCTAATTCACCGGAAGTTTTACGATGGCCCCATGGGCACAAGCGCAGCAGCCATCCAGTGCATGTGCCGCACTTTCTGCGGGGGTGCCGCAGAAAAAGCTATCACCTCTGCCTGTCAATCAGGCAGAGGTGGTCACGGGGCGGCGGGGTGGCAATGCTCCGTTTCCAGGGAGGAGACAGAGCGTTGCGGGGGTGGGGTGACCCGAACGGTGGGCAGAGGCGGACAAACGGAGGCGTGGTCACGGCAGCTGCATGATGTCACACGCAGCCTCCGCGACTGGTAAAATGGCGTCGGGACTCCTGTGCCGTAGCTAAGCTGCGCCGGCAGAAATCATCTTTAGTTTCTGCTGACGAGCATAAATTGCAAAGTGATCGCAATTTCTGCTTGTTGAAGGGGGGAGGCGCCGGTCAGTATGGTGGGCGGCCTTGCCCAGTGACGGGCTGGCCCCAGCATGCGACCAAAAGGATAGCAAATTCTGCTGATTAGCAGAATTTGCTATCCTTACTGAATTAGCCCCTAAACCAGTAATCGTGTTACCCCGATATGTTTATGTCTCTCTATCTCCCACTTCCATGAGTGTTACTGTGTAAATAGCTTAGTTGGAAAATATCAACTAAATTAAGGGGAAACAATGCCATAATTCAGAAGACGCCATCGCTGTGAGGCCACCAGCAACTGTACTGAATATTAATGTGTTGCCATATACCTCCTTGCTGTGCAGTCTGATCACCCATGTCAGAGTTAAAACAGTAAATTGTGAAACGTGCTGTCTTATCCTTCATATAATATCCTTCTGTGGTGGTAGCACATGCTGCACATTTTACTAGAACAGTCTGCAATGCTTGTAACACGTTCCTGCTCTTACACAGAATATGTGTGAATGGGGACGCACATCTAGGAGATCTGTCAGGTGGGACCTGTGGCTGTCCTGCAATTTGGTAAATGCATCTCTGTGCATCACATCAGCTTCCCCTGCTGCTGTGCTGCATTGATGGCCTTTACATCATTTACATGAGAAATGGTGAGATGGTCTCATTTTATTACTGTAATTCATGATCTCATAGGGAAAATGGACCTGTAACGTGGGAGATTTAGAGGCCCCTATCTGTCATGTTAGTGTGTCTGCTGCTGCAGCTATACAATCACTACAGAGAGTGAATCCTATTTCTGCAGCAAACAGATAAGCTCAGCGGCAAGCAATGTTCTTTGTTCTAGGATAGACTCTCATATCACTGTTTATCTTTACTACAGGTGTATTGTATCTAGTCGGCTTTTTATGATATACTGTACATATGATTGGAATTATTGTTACAGTTATACTGCACTGTTATTCAGAAATACTATTATTATATTTTCCTATAGGTTAAATACAATCTTCTTGCTGCATGCATATATAACTGACATGTCTGTAACATAGAACAAACCTTCCTCGCAGTCACTGATAGTTTTTATCAAGCAACATGTGGCTTAGGGCAAATAACCTGGCTATAAGCAGAGATGGGCGCAGAGGCTTGTGTTTTGGTTTTGGTTCTAATTTCATCACCATGTTTTGGATTTGCAAAACCACCCTCAAGTGTTTTGGTTCGGAATTCGGATTTAAAATACAAATCTTGGCTTTTGGATTTCTTGAAAGCTAAACTCTTGTCATTTTTGCAATCCAAAACCCGAAATTCGGATTTAAAATCTGAATTCCGAGCTGGGGGAAGATCCGAACTGGGGCATGGTTTGGTTCGGATCTGTTTGGGAGATCCAAACTGGGACTCAGATTTAAAGAAGCAAACAGCACATCTCTAGTTAAAAGGGTTGGAAAACATCTGGGGAGGTTTTACCAAATGTTCTATATAAGCCCCGTGCTACTCACCAGCAAGCTCAACATGACTAGGGTGGGTAGGGGCAGTGGGGCACTAAACAAACTGTAACATGACTTGGGCGAGAGAGATCAAATAACCCCCCCACCCCCCACCCCCCTTAATTTTCCCTTTAACTCCTGACCGGGATCAAAAATATAGTTTCACTGCCATTTGACAAACATTATTTTGTTATATATACAAGGGCTTGCCGATACCGGTAGTGCAACATATAACAATGCAATTTTTTTCCTTAAAAGCTAACTTTATGGTACCCAACTCAAGTGACTACTGATATTTAGTTAACAATCTTTTTTGAATTATTATTTATTTCAGTGTATTGTATTGCTTATTATCATCATCAGAAGCAGCAGCAGCCGCACAGCTGTAGATACCTGCAACAGATAGACCTCCTGCCTTATGTGAATATTTCCTCACCGTACTGGGGGGAGGGGCTGGCCGAGGGCACAATATTGCCCTTCTATGGCACTGCCACCTGTAATAGAATTGACCCCTTAATCTACTAAAAGAAAAGATTATAAAAGAAATTTATATTTTTATTGTTTTTTTTAAACCAACCACTTTTACTTAGAATTTTAAGTTATCGCCATGTGATTAGATTCTACCCTCACCTATTTCAGTTTTTATCTGAATATTAGCACATCCTCTATTTTTGTTCTCAGCGCTCATGATTTCCATCTGTCACATCTGATTTATAAATGACAATATAATTTTTTTACACTAAGTGACACATTTTTTCCAGTACTGTCTATTATGCATGCTCAGTATATCTCACTTTATATTGGAACAGTGTGGAATTACTGCATGTAAGAAAGCTGGGAAATTGTATGCGCTATTAGCATATGACACATTCTAGTTTAAAAAAAAAAAAAAAACAATAATTGAGAAAGAGCAGATCAGTGGTTCAGAACATTGAAAATTGCAAGGAACCCCAAAATCCTTACCAGATTGAATCCCAATGCTAGCTTCTTCTACAGTAGTATATGTTTGATTACTATACTTCTGTGTGTGCCAAACACCCCCAAAAAGACAGTATATTATACTATATGTGCAAACGGGCAGTAAAAACTGCTAAGAAAAATTTAGTGCACAATGCTATATAAAAGTAATCTTGACAACTACAGTAGGTACTCCTTTAGGGGACTTTCATCATTAAACTAGTTGAAAGTCCAACAAAATGACAGATACCAGGGCAGGATTATTGGGGAAGGGAGGAGGGACGATCACTACTCGAATAGGAGCTGCTGAGTTTCTGGAAGTCCTGCTATTGGGAGCCATCATGCTGAGTGTGTGTGTGTGCTGAATCGGACTGGCACACAGGGGAAATCCCTGGTGGGCCCCACTGCTTGGGGCCCCATCCATTCCTCTAGAAATCAGGTTCCAGATTGTGTACTTGAATTATACATTATACATATGTTACATTATACTGCATAGGACTATGGTGTATTTTCTACAGTGCACTCCTGTTATTAATGTGGTACACTGTCATGCATGCACTAGCAGTATTTACTATGTACATACACTAGCTGTTCTACCCGTTCTTCGCATGGGAGTTTCTGATTTTCATGGTTGTACATATACATTAGTGTTAATAATATGGTAAATCTATAGAGATGCAAATTTGAGACGTGTTAATGTAAGTAAATATTGATCCATGGTTCTTGGCGTTACCCGAGGAGCACCCGTAGCAGATACGGTAAAAAGTGACAGGACCATTGTTGTAGTTTATTAAATTCTACACGCTAAAGGTGCAACCCAAATTTTGATCTGATTGACCGTTTGGGCGTTATCGTTGACGCAACGCAAGCCATGCATCAGTAATGACATCATTATGTCAACCCCCTTTTCATCCCCTTAGAAGAGGATTATTTAAATTCTGATTACATAGTTTTCCTATTTCCCACCTGAAAAATAGCCATGTTACATTTCAGCTTCCTGACATATCAGGAAGTAAGAGAATTAGTGATGAGTCCCTTCATGCCCTGGTCAGACAGTGTGTGTGTAGCGATAACTAGCGAAAAGTGGAGCACAGCGCCTAAGGTTATCCTAGTAAGACACACTAGTTAGTGTTCTAAGAATACTATTTCCATAAAACTTTATAATAGGCACATGACACACCCAATGATAACTGAGTGGCAGCTCTCGCACAGTACGTGGATAAATATAGAAAAAATTGAGTGGAAGAGAGCGCCTACTAGTGTCTGGCACATTAAATTTAGTGAGGTCACCCTGTGAGTTATGTGTACACAGTGGTAGATAAAGCAACAACTTAGCTTATAGAAACATCTTCAGGCTGATGACTCTTAGATGCGTAAACATGTAAATTAAAAGGAGAACGACATAGTGTGACTGTTTTTAACCTGTTTTCACAAAAGCTCATAATTAGGAACACTGCTGGTCCCAGTAATCATTAGCAGAGCGAGTTTAAAAAAATTAAATACAGTTTTTAATAGTGATGAGCGGGTTCGGTTTCTCGGAAACCGAACCCCCCCGAACTTCACCCATTTTACACGGGTCCGAGGCATACTCGGATTCTCCCGTATGGCTCGGTTAACCCGAGCGCGCCCGAACGCCATCATCCCACTGTCGGATTCTCGCGAGATTCGGATTCTATATAAGCAGCCGCGCGTCGCCGCCATTTTCACTCGTGCATTGGAAATGTTAGGGAGAGGACGTGGCTGGCGTCGTCTCCGTTTATTCATTGTTGAGTTGATGCAAATATTTGTGCTTGCTTATATCATTGTGGGGACTGGGGAGCAGCTTTATATTAATATAGGAGGAGTACAGTGCAGAGTTTTGCTGATCAGTGACCACCAGTTTTATCCGTTCTCTGCCTGAAAAAAACGCTCCTTATCTGTGCTCAGTGTGCTGCATATATCTGTGCTCACACTGCTTAATTGTGGGAACTGGAGAGCAGCTGTATTATTTAGCAGGAGTACAGTGCAGAGTTTTGCTGACAGTGACCACCAGTATACGTTGTCTGCCTGAAAAACACTCCATATCTGTGCTCAGTGTGCTGCTTTATTGTGGGGACTGGGGGCCACCAGTATAATATTATATAGGAGGAGTACAGTGCAGAGTTTTGCTGACACAGTGACCACCAGTATATATAGCAGTATGGTATGGAAGGCCACTTCTGTACCTACCTCTGTGTCGTCAAGTATACTATCCATCTACATTCTATACCTGTGGTGCATTTTAGTTTTGCAGTTTGCTGATACAGTGACCACCAGTATATATAGCAGTACGGTACGGAAGGCCACTGCTGTACCTACCTCTGTGTCGTCAAGTATACTATCCATCTACATTCTATACCTGTGGTGCATTTTAGTTTTGCAGTTTGCTGATACAGTGACCACCAGTATATATAGCAGTACGGTACGGAAGGCCACTGCTGTACCTACCTCTGTGTCATCAAGTATACTATCCATCTAGATTTTATACCTGTGGTGCATTTCAGTTGTGCAGTTTGCTGACACAGTGACCACCAGTATATATAGCAGTACGGTACGGAAGGCCACTGCTGTACCTACCTCTGTGTCGTCAAGTATACTATCCATCTACATTCTATACCTGTGGTGCATTTTAGTTGTGCGCAGTATATATAGTAGTAGGCCATTGCTATTGATACTGGCATATAATTCCACACATTAAAAAATGGAGAACAAAAATGTGGAGGTTAAAATAGGGAAAGATCAAGATCCACTTCCACCTCGTGCTGAAGCTGCTGCCACTAGTCATGGCCGAGACGATGAAATGCCATCAACGTCGTCTGCCAAGGCTGATGCCCAATGTCATAGTAGAGAGCATGTAAAATCCAAAAAACAAAAGTTCAGTAAAATGACCCAAAAATCAAAATTGAAAGCGTCTGATGAGAAGTGTAAACTTGCCAATATGCCATTTACGACACGGAGTGGCAAGGAACGGCTGAGGCCCTGGCCTATGTTCATGGCTAGTGGTTCAGATTCACATGAGGATGGAAGCACTCATCCTCTCGCTAGAAAAATGAAAAGACTTAAGCTGGCAAAAGCACAGCAAAGAACTGTGCGTTCTTCTAAATCACAAATCCCCAAGGAGAGTCCAATTGTGTCGGTTGCGATGCCTGACCTTCCCAACACTGGACGGGAAGAGCTTGCGCCTTCCACCATTTGCACGCCCCCTGCAAGTGCTGGAAGGAGCACCCGCGGTCCAGTTCCTGATAGTCAAATTGTAGATTGTCACTGTTGAAGTACACCAGGATGAGGATATGGGTGTTGCTGGCGCTGGGGAGGAAATTGACAAGGAGGATTCTGATGGTGAGGTGGTTTGTTTGAGTCAGGCACCCGGGGAGACACCTGTTGTCCGTGGGACGAATATGGCCATTGACATGCCTGGTCAAAATACAAAAAAAATCAGCTCTTCGGTGTGGAATTATTTCAACACAAATGCGGACAACAGGTGTCAAGCCGTGTGTTGCCTTTGTCAAGATGTAATAAGTAGGGGTAAGGACGTTAACCACCTCGGAACATCCTCCCTTATACGTCACCTGCAGCGCATTCATCATAAGTCAGTGATAAGTTCAAAAACTTTGGATGACAGCGGAAGCAGTCCACTGACCAGTAAATCCCTTCCTCCTGTAACCAAGCTCCTGCAAACCACACCACCAACTCCCCCAGTGTCAATTTCCTCCTTACCCAGGAAAGCCAATAGTCCTGCAGGCCATGTCACTGGCAAGTCTGACGAGTTCTCTACTGCCTGGGATTCCTCCGATGCATCCTTGAGTGTAACGCCTACTGCTGCTGGCGCTGCTGTTGTTGCTGCTGGGAGTCGATCGTCATCCCAGAGGGGAAGTCGGAAGACCACTTGTACTACTTCCAGTAAGCAATTGACTGTCCAACAGTCCTTTGCAAGGAAGATGAAATATCACAGCAGTCATCCTGCTGCAAAGCAGATAACTCAGGCCTTGGCAGCCTGGGCGGTGAGAAACGTGGTTCCGGTATCCACCGTTCATTCAGAGGCAACTAGAGACTTGATTGAGGTACTGTGTCCCCGGTACCAAATACCATCTAGGTTCCATTTCTCTAGGCAGGCGATACCGAAAATGTACACAGACGTCAGAAAAAGAGTCACCAGTGTCCTAAAAAATGCAGTTGTACCCAATGTCCACTTAACCACGGACATGTGGACAAGTGGAGCAGGGCAGACTCAGGACTATATGACTGTGACAGCCCACTGGGTAGATGTATTGCCTCCTGCAGCAAGAACAGCCGCGGCGGCACCAGTAGCAGCATCTCGCAAACGCCAACTCGTTCCTAGGCAGGCTACGCTTTGTATCACCGCTTTCCAGAAGAGGCACACAGCTGACAACCTCTTACGGAAACTGAGGAAGATCATCGCAGAATGGCTTACCCCAATTGGACTCTCCTGGGGATTTGTGACATCGGACAACGCCAGCAATATTGTGCGTGCATTACATCTGGGCTAATTCCAGCACGTCCCATGTTTTGCACATACATTGAATTTGGTGGTGCAGAATTATTTAAAAAACGACAGGGGCGTGCAAGAGATGCTGTCGGTGGCCCGAAGAATTGCGGGTCACTTTTGGCATTCAGTCACCGCGTACAGAAGACTGGAGCACCACCAAACAATCCTGAACCTGCCATCATCTGAAGCAAGAGGTGGTAACGAGGTGGAATTCAACCCTCTATATGCTTCAGAGGATGGAGGAGCAGCAAAAGGCCATTCAAGCCTATACATCTGCCCACGATATAGGCAAAGGAGGGGGAATGCACTTGACTCAAGCGCAGTGGAGAATGATTTCAACGTTGTGCAAGGTTCTGCAATCCTTTGAACTTGCCACACGTGAAGTCAGTTCAGACACTGCCAGCCTGAGTCAGGTCATTCCCCTCATCAGGCTTTTGCAGAAGAAGCTGGAGACATTGAAGGAGGAGCTAAAACAGAGTGATTCCGCTAGGCATGTGGGACTTGTGGATGGAGCCCTTAATTCGCTTAACCAGGATTCACGGGTGGTCAATCTGTTGAAATCAGAGCACTACATTTTGGCCACCGTGCTCGATCCTAGATTTAAAACCTACGTTGTATCTCTATTTCCGGCAGACACAAGTCTGCAGAGGTTCAAAGACCTGCTGGTGAGAAAATTGTCATGTCAAGCGGAACGTGACCCATCAACATCTCCTCCTTCACATTCTCCCGCAACTGGGGGTGCGAGGAAAAGGCTAAGAATTCCGAGCCCACCCGCTGGCGGTGATGCGAGTGCTGACATCTGGTCTGGACTGAAGGACCTGCCAACGATTACTGACATGTCGTCTTCATTGCATATGATTCTCTCACCATTGAAAGAATGGTGGAGGATTATATGAGTGACCGCATCCAAGTAGGCACGTCAGACAGTCCGTACGTATACTGGCAGGAAAAAGAGGCAATTTGGAGGCCCTTGCACAAACTGGCTTTATTCTACCTAAGTTGCCCTCCCTCCAGTGTGTACTCCGAAAGAGTGTTTAGTGCAGCCGCTCACCTTGTCAGCAATCGGCGTACGAGGTTACTTCCAGAAAATGTGGAGAAGATGATGTTCATCAAAATGAATTATAATCAATTCCTCCGTGGAGACATTCACCAGCAATTGCCTCCAGAAAGTACACAGGGATCTGAGATGGTGGATTCCAGTGGGGACGAATTAATAATCTGTGAGGAGGGGGATGAACACAGTGAAAGGGGTGAGGATTCGGAGGATGATGATGAGGTGGATATCTTGCCTCTGTAGAGCCAGTTTGTGCAAGGAGAGATTGATTGCTTCTTTTTTGGTGGGGGCCCAAACCAACCAGTCATTTCAGTCACAGTCGTGTGGCAGACCCTGTCGCTGAAATGATGGGTTTGTTAAAGTGTGCATGTCCTGTTTATACAACATAAGGGTGGGTGGGAGGGCCCAAGGACAATTCCATCTTGCACCTCTTTTTTCTTTCATTTTTCTTTGCATCATGTGCTGTTTGGGGACAATTTTTTTGAAGTGCCATCCTGTCTGACACTGCAGTGCCACTCCTAGATGGGCCAGGTGTTTGTGTCGGCCACTTGTGTCGCTTAGCTTAGTCACACAGCGACCTTGGTGCGCCTCTTTTTTTCTTTGCATCATGTGCTGTTTGGGGACTATTTTTTTGAAGTGCCATCCTGCCTGACACTGCAGTGCCACTCCTAGATGGGCCAGGTGTTTGTGTCGGCCACCTGTGTCGCTTAGCTTAGCCATCCAGCGACCTCGGTGCAAATTTTAGGACTAAAAATAATATTGTGAGGTGTTCAGAATAGACTGGAAATGAGTGGAAATTATGGTTATTGAGGATAATAATACTATGGTATCAACATGACCCCCAAATTCTATGATTTAAGCTGTTTTTTAGGGTTTTTTGAAAAAAACACCTGAATCCAAAACACATCCGAATCCGACAAAAAATTTTCGGTGAGGTTTTGCCAAAACGCGTCCGAATCCAAAACACGGCCGCGGAACCGAATCCAAAACCCGAAAAATATCCGGTGCACATCACTAGTTTTTAATATACACAATCCATCGCAAATGCAGGTATCAAACGTACAAGATTAAAATATAAAAACGGCTTATCTGTCCGCTATGGGAAGTCCTGGGTAAGCATCAAGTCCCTGTCCCAACATGTTTCATCCTAAGATGAGGATGAGGACTTCATCAAGGGGATGTTTAGTGTGGGCAACACAGGATATTTATGGTGGTAGTAATTGATCACATGTAAGCTGGAAGGCAGGACATCACTTCCTGTGCACGGATTGTAAATCCGTTTTATATACAGCAACATGTTAATCTACAAATTTATAAAGAGAATGAGAGGAGCAATACCTACATATAAAAACAAGTATGAACAAGAAGACAATAAATAGAAACATAAGAGTTTAAAAACAGCGGTGGAACGCATTGTGTCACTTCCGCCTACCAAATGTACTGTTAATGGAGACTATTTCCTTTCCGACGTTGGAACGCACGGTGGAACGCACGGTGGAATGCAGTGCGTCACTCCCACCTTGTGGTATGAAGATACAGGACGTCACTTCCTGTCTGGCCGATATCCGATGCGGCTTGTAAACTTAAAGTCAGATGCATAACACAGTTCTAGTTAGATCTTTGAAGCAGAGTTGTGTGCTGCGTGGATGGAGTCATGTTTGGTACTCTGAGTGCCCCTACTAGGGAGTCCGTTCTTGCTTCCGGAATTTTGGAACGCACAGCCATTATTCTTTTCTTTCTCTCTTATTGGGTATTTCCGCTAGTTGAAATGCATGGCCATATTATTTAAACTCTTGAACCTGATTCTAAAAGAGATTCCGCTATTAAGTTGTTTTTATGTTTTATCATTATTCTTTATTAACGCTTTTTAAATGGCTGTGCGTTCCAGGCAAATAATATGGCAGTGTGTTTCAACTAGCGGAAATACCCACTAAGAGAGAAAGAAAAGAATAATGGCTGTGCATTCCAAAACTCCAGAAGCAAGAACGGACTCCCTAGTAGGGGCACTCAGAGTACTAAAAGTGACTCCATCCATGCAGCACACAACTCTGCTTCATAGATCTAACTAGAACTGTGTTATGCTTCTGACTTTAAGTTTACAAGCCGCATCGGTTCTAGGCCGGACAGGAAGTGACGTCCTGTATCTTCATACCACAAGGCGGAAGTGACGCACTGCGTTCCACCATGCGTTCCAACGTCGGAAAGGAAATAGTCTTCATTAACAGTACATTTGGTAGGCGGAAGTGATGCAATGCGTTCCACCGCCGTTTTTAAACTTTTATGTTTCTATTTATTGTCTTCTTGTTCATACTTGTTTTTATACGTAGGTATTGCTCCTCTCATTCTCTTTATAAGTTTATGCGTTGGGTTTCTTCGTATTGGTTAATTAGCATCTATGGGTTGGACATACATCCTCCCTAATATTCAAGCGGAAATCACCAGATTGTAATTCCTCTGATCAATCAAAAAACAACATTTGTACATAGGATTCATGTTTTCATATTTTTTATTCGTGTCAACTGACAAATATAACAATATCATGAGTTTTATTGTTCATTTTATGTGAATAAAAATCTTTTAAGCACTATAAATTGAAGTTTAAGGCGGTTCGGCTCCCACGAGAATCCTTTATATTTTATTTATATATATATATATATATATATATATATATATATAATGCTCAAGTGGGTTTGGCACTCCAAAAGCAAGCTTGTCGAAATAGCCGATGCCTCCAAAAAGAGGTTTAGTTGTCTAAGTAACTATCATCAGGTTTTTGGATAAAACCTGATGACAGTTGATTAGACAACTGAAACGATGTTAACCCTTTGTTGGACTTATTGAGTCGCTTATTCAAGCTATGAGTGCCGCATCTGCATGTGTTTATATATATATAGCATAGTTGCCAACATTTGTAATCTCCTCTCCGGGAGATGCCAAGAGAGAAAAAGCAGGTGGGCGGTGATGAGGGTGGGTCAGAGCTAACGGCATCGTTAGGCCCCGCCCACCCATTGAGAAAATTCTGCAATTGGAAAACATTTTAATAGGGGCGGGCCCAAAATGACGCAATTAGCATATAATCGCGTTATTAGGCTCTGCTGCCCGCGATTTCACCTTATTATTCTCCCCATTCTGCCCACTTCACTAGGAAGTGGGCAGAATGTGGTAGGGGTGCCAACTCTTCCAGGACTACAGGGGACTACCCGAGAAACCAGGTGGCTCCCGTAGAAACCAGGAGAGTAGGTAAGTATGATATATAGATGCTGTATATTCGTAATTGGCAGGCTATAATTATGCTGCACTATATACACCAGTACTGGCACGTGTAAGCTCACCAGTCCTGCAAAGCTCCCGGCCAGTCTGGGGGTAGTGGACACCAGTAGCCACCAGCAGCTGGCCAGTGGGTCTGTGCATGGCCTGGGCGGGGTGTGGGAGGGGCGACGTCACAAGACACATTTGCAGCATGTCTTTTACACATGCACAGTGGCAAAAAAAATTGATCCACTGCGTAAAACAATGACGTTGCATTCATCTCTGTATTAGGCTCATGGATGGGATCTGTGGTTGGATGGTATGCTTATTCTTGTAGTAGGGAGAGGTAAGTCAACTCTCATTTTAGAATTGATTTGAGATACTATCATTGTGTCTACCAATAGACTGGTGCATGCAGCAGGGTGTAAGGAGAAGTGGGTCCCTGGTGTCAGGGGATGTGTCGCTTATTATGGAGTCTCCAATGTGACTAAAGATGAGATGCAAGAACTCTAGTAGAAAAACTGCCATGTGATGGAACCACAGTACCCAGCAACACCCAGTATGTGCTGCCTGTTCACTGCTGTGGGGAGCTGCGGGGAGGCTCCCGAAAATTGAGTGGCGCTCCATACCCTACAGGAAAGTGGGTAAGTCTCCTGGACCCCCCCCACCCCACCCCACCCCACCCCACCCCAACTACCGCAGCCACCCACTTACTGAGTAAAGTGGGAGGACCGGGTGGCTGATGACGTGAGTCGCGCTGCATAGCCATGGCTATGAAACCAAGCATGTTGATGGAGCAATCCAGCAGCGGTGTGATGTAAAACTCAGTACACAGTACTGGCAAATACACGCATGCAGGGCCATAACCAAAAAAAGCACACTAACGGGCAAAACCATGTTGTACTGTCTGCAGGTGGGGCACATATAACATGTGCAGAGAGATTTGGGTGGGGTGTGTTCAAACTTAAATGTAAATTGCAGTGTAGAAATAAAGCAGCCAGTATTTACCCTGCACAGAAACAATATAACCCACCCAAATCTACATCTCTCTGCACATGTTACATCTGCCCCACCAGCAGTGAAACATGGTTTTGCCCATTAGTGGGCTTTTTTGATTTGCTAACAAAACTGAATAACCCCATTATTTCAGTGCAATGTATATTAGAAGCAATTACAGTCACCTTGTATTCAACTCTGGATCGCACCCATAAAGTGTAATTCGAGTTACAAGTATCTTTAGTATAGCCCAAAAAACTATTAATAAAATCTATAACCAAAATACCAAGATCAAGACACAAGTGGACTCTAATAAACATGTCTAAATTTCCAGTAATGGAAAGTAAGAGCTAGAATACTAGTAATCTCACACATTTTCCAAACAACTGAAGACCAAAGCCTAATCTGTACCTATGCTGGTCCGAGCGGTGGCCAGATCCCAAGTTTCCCGGCATCTGAAAGAGCTTTGATCATGGGCACGGCACAGGTCTGGAAGGAAGGGCACAATACAGGACATACGTTTTATTTTTATTTGGGGGGGGGCGGATATTGCCCATAATACAGACCAAACAGGTGGGGGGGCGGAACCCATAACAGAATAAACAGATGGGGAGTAGCACAATACAGAAGGTGGGGAATATTGGGCATACAGACTAGTGGCATGTGGGAGTGGGGGTGGGGGTGGGGGTGTGACGTGCTTTATAAGGGGAATGAGGGAATTGCTTGGGCCTAGGGATCCTATTATTCTTTGTTTATTCCTCATGTCCATAGGGGAAGATGTACCAAGCAGTGAAAAACAGTGGAGAAGTGAACCAGTGGAGAAGTTGCCCATGGCAACCAATCAGCATTGACATAACATTTCTAATTTGCATACTATAAAAGTATACAGAGCAGCTGATTGGTTGCTGTGGGCCACTTCTCCACTGGCTCACTTCTTCACTTTTATCACTGCTTAGTACATGTAAGCCACTGGATACAAGGCCTTATTCAGTGAGTGGCGCAAATTCCTATACAGCGGAGATTCAGCATGCAGCACCTGTGCAAATATATGCAAGTATCGCAGCTGCCGGGATTTGCATTAAGATGCCCATTGGAGGTGTCTGAGATCCACTGCTCAGAAAGACACAACCTTACACTGGCCTATAACCCACTTCCTCAGTAACCCTGTGGCTGAGTAGCATGACCATCGGAAGTAAGACGCCGGAGCCACTTTAACTGCGTACCGGATCACAGTGACAAGCTGTGACACTCCCATGGAATGTTCACCACACATCTGTGCTTGAGTCGCCACTGGCCCATTACGCTCGCTGACTGCCAATGACTTTGCAAATAAATCCTCACTGCGACCGTTGTCACAGGACCATCACGGCACGTGCAGAGCAACTTATACACATGTGCAGTAGCAAAGAGATCACTCCACTGGCTACAACATAGACATTGCATCCATCTCTGAATCAGACCCATAGGCCTCATCTACAGCATGCCAACAGTAAGGTTAGCAAGCAAAATCCACCATTTTAGAGGTATCATATGCCTCAATTTGCACTAAAGCACATAGATGTTGCAGGGGGATGTGGTCTAAATCCTGTCAGTCAGGAACCCGGCAGTCAGAAGACAGACAGCGGGATCCCAACAGTCAATCCCGACAGAGCCGGGAAGTAAGTAGTGGGGTGAGGATAGGGTTAGGCACTAGGGGGAAGGTCAGGGTTAGTCTGCAGGGGGGCGAGATTAGAGTTAGGCTGCAGGGGGGTTAGAGTTAGGCCGCAGGATGGGAAGGTTAGGGTTTGAATGGGGGGGAGAGGTTAGTGTTTGGCTGTGGAATTGGGAGGTTAGGTTTAGATTATATGGGTGGGGGGCAGTTAGAGTTAGACTGCGGGGGGTTAAGGCTAGGCTGCAGGATGGAGGGTACAGAGGTTAGGATTAGGCTGCAGAAAGGGTAGGTTAAAGTTAGGCTGTGGGAGGGGGTGGTTAGGGTTAGGGTTAGGCTGCAGGAGTATTAGGCTGTGGAATGGGCAGGTTAGTGTTAGGCTGTGGAATGGGGAGGTTAGTGTTTGAATCAGGGTGGGGGGTGGTTAGTGTTTGGCTGTGGAATTGGGGGGTTAGGTTTAGATTATGAGGGAGGGGGGCAGTTAGACCGCAGGGGGTTAAGGCTAGGCAGCATTATGGAGGAAGCAGCGGTTAGGGTTAGGCTGCAGAAGGGGTAGGTTAAGGTTTGGCTGTGAGAGGGGGAGGTTAGGGTTAGGCTGCAGGAGGGGGAGGTCAGTGTTAGGCTGTGGAATGGGCAGGCTAGTGTTAGGCTGCAGGATGAGGAGGTTGGGGTTAAGCTGCAGTAGGGGTGGGCTAAGGTTAGGCAGCAGGAGGGGATGGTTAGGGTTATGTTACAGGAGGTCAGAAATACAAAGCATCAAGATTCTGCTGATAGTCTTAAAACTGCTGGGATTTCATCCTCAACACATTGCAGGTAATAGATGTACAGGTAAATGATAAAGTGACCTCTCATGCTCCCATCTTGCTCCACTCCAATCTGTTCTCAATTCCGCAGCTAGACTTATCTTCCTCTCCCGCCACTCCACATCTGCCACTCCCCTTCAACAAAACCCTACACTGGCTCCCACTCTCCCTACAGAGTGCTCTTCAAACGCTTCACCCTCACATACAAGGCCCTCTCAAACTCCACTGCTCCCTACATCTCCAACCTCATCTCCCTACCGATCCCTCCGTTTGGCCAATGACTGTTGCCTCTCCTCTTTCCTGGTCACTGTATCCCATGCGTGAATCCAAGATTTTACCTGCGCTGACCTTCTTCACTGGAACAAGCTCCCTTGCTCTATTTGACTCTCCCCGACCTTGTAAAGCTCTAAACAAGCACTAAAAACCAACCTGTTAATCAAAGCGTACCCTTCCGCATAACCTAGTCTCGAGAACACCCTCCCAACCCACTAACTCATGCGTTGGCCTTCTCTGACTCACTTACTTCCTATCATCAGGTCACCTTCCACTTGCTCGCACCTCATGTCACTTGTCTGTCTCTCCTCACCCCCTAGATTGTGAGCTCCTTGGTGCAGGATCCTCTTCCCCCCTGTTCTCACAACACTCTTCTCTCATACTTCAATTACAGCTCTCGCCTACGTAGCGAATGTCTATACCCGCATCTCCTCTCGCTCATTACTGTATCTCTTCCAGTTGCTGCCTGCCCCTAGTAGTACGCCGATTACTCCTCCGCTTCCTTATATCTCGGCTGTATTGTGTACTGAGAATTGTGTTGCTAAGTGTTACCTGTGCCCTGTTTTAGTTTTTCTGTTACTGTAATGTTAAGTTCTGTGTACCCTGTATTGTTCTTATGTGTGCCGTATGCACGACGCTGCAAAACACGTGTAGTGCCTTATTACTAAATAATAACAACAACAATAATAATAATAATAATACAAAGTTTTAAGCTCATTAATTTATTTAGTACAAATCTGCTAATACATAAATTAATTATCCCTAAAAAAAAAGTTAAGAAATCTTAGTTCAGCAAATCAGTCCAGGCAAAGTGAACAGTTCAGTCTTTCAGGTCTTCAGTGAAGTAAGTCATAAGAAACTTTATTATAATAAATATAATGCAGTAATACTTTCATTAACATAAACATGAGTCCTTGGATATTTCAGTCTCTTTATAGTGTGTCCCGTGACTGTGATTTCAGGTAATGTTCTCTCTCTCACTGTCTCATATAAGGAAGCTATTGCCAAGCACTTGTATAATAAACCCTCCGTGTGTTGTTAGAGAAAATTATTTCTTGTTTCCTTTATGTCCCTGATAACCAGTAAAGTGTAGATATAGATGTAATGAGATACATCACCTGGCTGGGACATATTATATTTGCTACAGATTTAGTAGGGTGTAGGCTTGTTCTCAGTGTGGAGTGATATCCTGGGAACTAAGGGATGACACCAGTCCCACAGCTGTAATCTCTCACAAAGGGGCCTATTCATAATCCCTTATGGGCCCGGTATACATATGGAAACACTAGTCTCCACATATATTAAGTAATGGGCCCAGTCATTATTAGAGGCCCAATGTGATCACACTGTCTTCAGCAAACTCTGACAAAGTTTTAAGAGTTGAGCTTGCGGGAACTGACGCCATATTTAGATGCTGTTGGTTCCTGATAATGAAAATAATAATAATAATAATAATAATAATAATAATATTTATATAGCACTCTTTCTACAACAGGACTCAAGGCCTGCTCTTTCCTATTGGAAGGAGTCCCGGACTACAAAGAGGGATTTGAATGTATCCCTCCACCTCCAGCTGCCCACTTTGTATGCAGTGAAAGTGTCAGTGAGAGGGATTGTGTGACGGTGGCTTTACAGAACTGGTGCCCCACAACTGGAGCAATGCTGTATTGCTCTGGTATCCTCCGATGCAAGTCTCGGCTAGTAGGATTCCTAATTATCGGGGGGTCCCCAATAGTGAACAGGCTTCAGAGTGTGTATGCAACTTTCTATCTCACTCTCTGCTATAGGCCTTAACTGTTAGGATATGGTGCACTCTGTACCTGTCTCCTTCTGTGTATCAGTCTATGGGTGCATCCCCTAGTGTTAGACCTCTAGTGCCAGGAGTCACTCAGAGGCAGCGTTATATGATGTAGGTTCCTGTTCCTTCATCTCAGGGAGAGTGAGGAGAGTGTGACACGCACAGAGAGACTAAGAGACAGAGTCCTGGTGTATAAGTGTGCAGAGCTGAGACCGGGAGCAGATCTCAGCTACAGAGACTCAGGGCGGGATGTACTAAAGCAAAAATGCGGTAAAACCTCCGAAAACGGGGGTTTTACCGCATTTTCATATTTACTAACACCCTACCGCCGCATTTTCGGCGTCCAGGGTATCGCCATCTCTGGATGGCGATACCCTATAGAAGCCTATGGGCTTCTTTTCGCCGACCGCCGCAACCCGCCGACACCGTCGACACCGCCGCAGACGCCGACCCCCCTCCCCCCCAGCTTACCTTCCTCCATGATGCCCCGGACCCGGAAGGTAATCTCCTCCTCCCCCTAGCAACGCAGCCGGACGTCCTTCCGGCTGCAGGGGGGAGGAGGAGGCGCAAGGGGCAGCCTGCTGCTGCTTCCCGGCATCTAGCCTGTGTGGGGACCCCATGGAGGTGACGGAGACCCCCCGCAGACCACCTAACAGGTATCGCGGGGGGCCTCCGTCATCGCATCGCGATGTTGATCGCATATGTTAGTACATACGCGATCAACATCGCTGCGGTAACCGGCGAGGTGCTGCGATGTATGTTAATACATCCCGCCCTCACAGTGTTCCAGTACATGCATCATCTTCTCTACAGTGGGAGTCAGACTTCATGGCTGTGCAGTCCTCCATGCTTCACCACCACAGACATCTCCTGATAAGTACTATTACCTAATGCTGTTACCTTGTGTGATATATGGGCTCCTGATTACAGATATCAGTGTTACATCTGAGTCACCTGTTTTCACTAAATAAACCTGCATTACTGTTTAAGTCACTAAGGGGTATATTCAATTAGGGTCGAAAACTGCCGTCTGTCGAAAAGATGGCAGTTTTCGACTTTTTAAGGTCAAATAGTGATTCGACCTATTCAATCCCAGCTGTTTTTTTTCAACAAGTCTGGGAATTCGACTTGTCGAATAGTACGTGAATCGGCGGTATAGCTGCCAAATCACGTACTTTTGAATGAAACGGGGCCAAATTCGACAGGATTTGGCCCCGTTTCCGACCATCTCAGTCCGACATAAAATAATGTCGGACTGAGATGTGGGACCCAGAGGAGGAGAGGGGGGAAGCTGCGGGGAGACGGGGGACAGCCGCGGGCATACAGGGGAGATCAGCGCTACAGCACAGCGCTGCAGCAGGATGTCTCACAGCCGCGCCGCTCACGGCAGTGTCCACCCGGCTTCAGCAAGTGAGGTCACGCTTGCTGGAGCCAGGTGGACACTGCCGTGAGGTCGGGCAGCTGTGTGACATCCTCCTACAGCGCTACTGTAGCGCTGATCTCCTCCGTCTGCCCGCGGCTGTCCCCGCTGATCTCCCCGCGGCTCCCCCTCCCCCTCACCTCCTCTGGGTCCCTCATCTCAATTCGACTTTTTAAAAGTCGAATTGAGATGAGATTTGAATAGGGGTTGTCGGATCCATTCCAACAAATGCATGTCGGAATGGATCCAACCCTAATTGAATATGCCCGTAAGTGCATGGACTGACTTCACTGCACCAGATAGTCCAGTACACTCTGCCAACAAGTTATGGGCCCAGTCCCACGCCCAGATGCACGTGTGCCTGAGTGCCAGACCCCCTGAGTGCTGTTGAATAATCACAGTGACAGTTTAAAGTGACATTTTATACAAGGACAGAAAGGATGTATAATAGAGGACACAGTATGAACTTTGCTAAGCTGAAAGGTTCAGAGATCTATGCCAGGGGAAAAGCTGAAAAAGGTTATTTAGTAAGGTCATTAAATGGCATCCAGCATACCATCATAACAATACTGTCTCCTTGGGTGTGCACCTAGGTCGTTTTTACTCCTACTCAAGGGCCTATTTATCAATTCTTGTTTGCAGGATATCAACCTATAGGGGCAGATGCACTTGCAAGCCTTGGAGAGTGATAAAGTGGAGAGAGAGAAACTACCAACCAATCAGCTCCTGTCATTTTTCAAACACAGCCTATAACATGGGGGCAGATGTATTAACCTGGAGAAGTGATAAAGAAGTGATAACGCCAATCAGCTCCTAACTGTACTTTTTCAAATCTGTCCAAGTTAATTCATCTGCCTTATCAGATAGGAGCTGATTGGTGATTGTTTATCTCTTTCCACGGCTTAATACATCTTGCCTAAAACACCCATTTTGGGCGGTACCTCCAAATATTAAGTATCCCTCTAATGTATGTACAGGGGAGCACAGCAGAAATCTCATACCAAGCCTTTCCCTGGTAGCTAACAAAATCTTTAGATGTTCTTCTTTCCACACCAATTACCAGAAGAGGATCCCCAGCAACAGCCGCCCGCACATGCGTGGTCAGTACACCGGGCATGCACATTAGTGCGGCAGGGTCCTGAAGAAGTGAAGTGATCGCTAATGCAGTAACATTACATTGCAGGTACAGGCTCCTTTCAAATTATACATTCGGGCAATGCATATTTTCTTATTATTACAATAAGAAATTATTTGAGATGAGCGGGTTCGGTTCTCAGAGAACCGAACCATACCGAACTTCACCATTCGAGTCTGGATCCGAGCCAGGCTCGGGTTTTCCCGCCTGACTCAGAAACCCAAATGAGGCAAAACGTCATCATCCCGCTGTCGGATTCTCGCGGGATTTGGAATCCATATAAGGAGCCGCGCGTCACGGCCATTTTCACTCCAGACTCGGAGAGTGTAGTGAGAGGACGTGTCTCCATCCTCAGTGTCTGTGTGGGGGCGGGAAAGTGGGGTGGCGAGTCTTCTGCTGTGTTGTGCTGCTCAGTCCAGTCCAGTGTAGTCAGTGTCTTATGCTGCATCAGTCCAGCCAGTCACAGTGTTGGTGTCCGCTGCTGCTATATGTCCCCAGTGCTGCTGGCTGCTGTATAAGTCCCTTGCATTTTTGCTGTGTTGTCTTGCATCAGACCAGAGGTAGTGTCTTGTGCAGCATCAGTCCAGTGACCAGTCACAGTGGTGGTGTCCTCTGCTGCCATATATCCAGTGTAGCTGTATAAGTCCCTTTCAGTGGTGCTGTGTTGTCCTGCATTAGACCAGGAGAAGTGTCTTGTGCAGCATCAGTCCAGTGACCAGTCACAGTGGTGGTGTCCTCTGCTGCCATATATCCAGTGTTACTGGCGTATAATTCCTGTGATACTGGCGTATAATTCCCGTGATATTGCCGTATAATTCCCGTGATACTGGCGTATAATTCCTGTGATATTGCCATATAATTTCTGTGATACTGCCGTATAGTTCCAGTTATCCTGCCGTATAATTCCATATAAGTCCATATGATTCCGTATAAATCCAGTCCAGTGGTGCTGCCATATAAGTTCAGTGATGCTGTCCTGTGCTGTATATTTTCTCTTACGTCCTAGAGGATGCTGGGGACTCCGTAAGGACCATGGGGTATAGACGGGCTCCGCAGGAGATAGGGCACCTAAAAAGAACTTTGACTATGGGTGTGCACTGGCTCCTCCCTCTATGCCCCTCCTCCAGACCTCAGTTAGATCTTGTGCCCAGAGGAGAATGGGTGCACTGCAGAGAGCTCTCCAGAGTTTTCTGTGGGAAAAGCAACAGGCTCCCTGCATCGTGGGACTGAGGAGAGAGAAGCAGAGCTGGCTTGTCAAGTTGGGCACTGCTTCTAAAGCTACTGGACACCATTAGCTCCAGAGGGAGTCGGAACACAGGTCTCACCTGGGGTTCGTCCCGGAGCCGCTCCGCCGTCCTCCTCACAGATGCCGAAGGTAGAAGCGGATAGAGAAGACAGAAGACATCTTAGGCGGCAGAAGACATCAGATCTTCATGAGGTAAGGTGCGCAGCGGTAAGCTGCGCGCCATTGCTCCCAGTCACACACACACAGAGCAGCACTTAAGGGAGCAGGGCGCAGGGGGGGGGGGGGGGGCGCCCTGGGCAGCAATAAACCTCACATTTTGGCACAAAACAGTGGCATTAGACTGCGGAGGCAGTAAATCGCTGATCCCCCGCCATTTTATTGAAAAATCACTGGGACCGAAGCCCGCCGTCGGGTGGGCGGGGCTTGATCCTCAGCACTAACCAGCGCCATTTTCTCCACAGAAGCTGCATGAGAAAGAAAACGCTGGCTCCCTGGTCTCTCCCCTGCTGAACACAGGCTGGAAAAAAGAGGAGGGGGGCACTTTGGCGCCGCAGTGAGTGGGAATTGACATAATATATATAAAAAAGCGCTATCTGGATATATATATTTTCTTCCAGTGTTGTTAAGCGCTGGTATGTGCTGGCATACTCTTTCTCTGTCTCTCCTTAGGACCTAGTTGGGGTTTTGTCCCCTTATAGGTTAATCCCAGTTAATCCCTGCATTAATTTTCACCAGACTTAGAAGACGTGGGTTCCCTAGCAACCCACCAACTTCTATTTTAAAAAAGGGATCTAACGCTGCATACGTGGGTTTCCTAGCAACCCACCAACACAATGTCCCTGACGGGCGGAAGCTCAGAATACAGCTTCCGCCCGCACAACCATACCTGCGTCATGCCGTATGATGACGCGGGTATCCTGGCAACCAGGGAAAACAAGGCGGGACGGAAGCTCAGTCTGTAGCTTCCGCCAGCACAGCGCGACCAAACTATGTCGCCCAGAGCAGCTAGCCGCACTCAGCATTTTTATCGGTAACTCCCGCCGATTCTAATCAGCCCTACTCCGCTACGAGGGATATAATGATTATACCATTTCCCTTACCACAATTTTTTTACAACACATCAGGGCGGAAATAGCAAGTAAAACTTCCGCCCTCCCTTATCTGTCTCACAAGTCCGCCCCAGTGATGATGCGTCCCTTGCTGGCTCCTGATTGGACTAGAGTTTTAACACAACCCCGCCCCCATAATAGCCATAGGCTGACAGCAATTTGCAGGGGCAGTTAAATACTCTGATAGAATACTTAGATGAGCGGCTCAGAAAGGAAGTGAACAAGCCCATACTGGGTGAAACGCGTTTTCCTCCTGGGCACATGCCTGACTGATACTGGATTGGGTGATATTTGATCCTTTATTGTTTCAGATTTCATGCTTCAACAGTTTCCCTAGGGCACATGCCTGTTTGATGATCCTGTATTGTTTCAGATTTCATGCTTCAGCAGTTTCTCTAGGGCACAAGCCTGTTTGATGTGGGATTGGGTGACATTTGATCCCTAATTTTCTCAATCTTTATGCTTGAGCAGTATATTTATGTATTCTTGAAAGCATTTATTTAACTAACTTTTGCCGGTATCTCCAGCTATGCCGATTACGAATATGTCCCTTGTGGATATGTGCCTGCTTTCCTTTGGGCATATGCCTGTATGATGTCAAAGTCAGAAAAATATCACGATGCACACTGCCATATTTGCACCTCATATGTGTCCCTGCTGCGCATGCGTGCGCTCTCCCGTGCGTGCGCATACTCGCTGTTGCGGGCACCCGCAGGCGCACGGTATGCGCATTTACGGTAGAGATTGTATGCGTCTAGCGGGCGACTCTTTCGTTACATATTTCCACTATATAATGTATTTTGTAGATCATGGTCCCTTTGATAGAATCTGAAAGTTTGGTTAATGTAGAATGTTCATGAACAGAGAAATCCCCCTTTGTTTGATACGAAGGGTCAGACAGGAGTAATACAGTGGTGTTTAGTATCCATCGGAAGAGTATTTAATTAGCAATATTCCGGTGTTGGTTTGAAGCGGATTAATCGCTCGTGCGAATAGTTATGGACATAAGAAGTTTATGTCCATTTACTATTATTTGCACTTACTTATCCATGCGGCGGGAAACCTAGTTGCCCACCCACCTGAGCAGTTGGAAATCGTCACAGCCCACCTGTATGAATCAACCTATGACCTTTTGTTATAATGCGAGGAGGAATTCCGGTGTCCAATGAACAATGAGATTGTAGGGACCATTGAATTGTATTGTGTGTGGGGCATAAATAGACAAGCCGATCACATCCAGCTCTCACTCTTCAACGGTTCTCATTGCTGAAGATCGGGAGCTGGATGTCCAGAGGCGCATGCGATCGTTCCCCTTGTGCGTAAGTTTTCTCCGCAATCATATTGTCTTTCTTGTTGTTATGGACCATATCTCTCTCTCTCTCTCTCTCTTCTCCTCTTTCTCTCTTATTCTCTTAAACGTAATAGTATTGTATTGTATTTCCTGTGTAGTTATCTGGTTAGGTAGTCTATGTTATATTGTAGTGTATGACTTGTATTGTATTAATTCTTTTGCAAGTATAACATTCATAATATATATATTAGGCGTTGGACCCTAAGCACGGTATCTGTGTATTTCTTATAGTGTTAAGTATTCACAGAGCGTCGGTGACGCTCAAACAGCTTTTAAGTTAATAAGGTTACACTGTGTTGCATCTACACCCTATCTCTACACTAAGGTTTTACAGCATATTACATTGTTTATGGTTTAGATTTAAAGGTTTAAACATTGTGAGCGTCTGCGCCGCTCGTGATCTCCTCGTGGTCTCGAGCGTCCACTACGCTGATAGCGTAGCATTAAGGTAGTCGCTCACCTATAGTGTGCCCGATACCAACAGCGTATTCTCACGAGCGTTTGTATCGCTCTGGCGGCCCGCTCCCGATACAGCGTCCGCCAAGCTATAGTGAACCATTACGTTAGTCAGCAGCCAATAGCGTGCCTGCCTGTGATCTCTTGGCCGTGAGCGAACGTGACGCTTGAGCGTCTCGACCTCGGCTAAGCGATTGCTACGCAACGTGCGTACCCTTACGGTACTCCATACGTCAATAGCGTACAGTGTTCTTAGGCCTCTTAAAGGGTTTTAAATAAGATAAATATTTAGCTTTATCAATTGGCGGCTCGTCCTGTCCTTCACATATCTCTGCTAGGTAATTTCAGCAGACATTATCCATCAGCAAAGGGCGGGAGATCATATTCTTCGCAGTGCTGACGGGATAAGCGTCTGCTTCGCTTAGTAAAGGGTGCTGAAGGAATCCGGAACCGGAGGTAAGAACAACAACGCTAGTGTCTTTTAAAACTGTTTATTTCTGTCTTGCATACACACGCACATATCTGCATTTCTTTTTCATTCGTGTATTTTCATATGTCACTCTCCTGTTTGCCATTTTATAATTGATAAAACGTGCTAAGAGAGATTTTTCGCTATTTCATAGTTAAAGTGTAAAACCCACATGCAACTCTACCTAAGGTAAAAGGAGAGATTGGTGTGTTGCGCGGTAGACGATCAAGGATCATCTACATTGATAAAAGTGTTAGTTGTGTTGCGGTGGACATTGGTTTTGTGTACACGTGTCTCTAACAAAGGGCTGAGACTCGCGTACGCCAAGGCCGACGCACGCAGCGTAAATTACGCAACGGAGCGTCTGGGTACGCCCACGTAACAAGTCACACGACAGTGTTGATTTTTAAATAGCGCAACAGGCGATAAGTAGCGCAACAGGCGATAAATAGCGCAAAATCTATTTTAGTGTCCGAAATTTAGATTAACAGATCCTTCTCCAAATTCACAACACATCTGGTCTAAAGAAAAATTTCTGCGCAGAAATAGAAATAGAAGCAAAAGTGTACGTGTGGTGAGTGAGTGTTTTGTATATATAAGTTTATACAAGTTTACAGGTTGAACCACAAGAAGTCGAGTTCTCGCAGAGGTACATACATGTAAGTGACGTACATGGTGGCTAGGGAGGCATCTCTGGTTAAATATAAAATTTGAGCAGTAGAGTATAGTAGACCAGGAGGTCATACTACAGACCAGGAGGTACAGACCAGGAGGTCCAGGTACAGCAGACTAAGAAGTCTGCCATAAAAGAGAAAAGGGCACAACCCAGGGGGTTGGTGCAAAACCCATATAGGCCAATAAAAGCTCTGGCTGAAAGAATTCGCAGCCGAAATTTTCGATTCCACTGGTCGCTCAGTACATAAGAGTAGTTGCTTATGTGCTGAACGATTGTACCGCACGTAATTGTGTACATTAGTTAATCTGACCAGTACCATTTGTGTACGAACCCGGTCATAAAACTATTTGTACACTCTGATGTGATTTGTGTAATTTTTTATTTTCTGAAGGGAAGTTCGCTGGTCACTCAGGAATTGTCCAACAACCAATAGTTACTGGAAAGAGTAAGTGTTCTGCGGATATCCCTCGCATGTTCCAGTAAATAGAGGTTCATAGGGGCCCTGGGTCGAGTACGCCAGCACTAAGGCAGTGTGTGGGTCGTATTGGTCGGCGTGGGCGAGTGAGTGGGGTACTCGGTAAACCGCCACCGTCAGCCTATCGTGAACATTTTGGTTTTTGTAAGGGTTCGCTGAAGACCCTGATTGAAGGTCAGAGGTGGTGAAAGCAACGCCTGCAAGTTATGGGGGCCAATTGTTCAGGAAGGGGGCGATCAACCTCGGTTCGGGTTGATTCAGTAAACCGACCAGTCGGGTCGGCAAGGTACGTAATGTGTGAAAAATATGGTTCACATACAGAGGTTTTATGTGATGAATGGGAGAGAATGACAGTGCATGACGGGGAGAAATTCCCAAGAGTAGGTAGCTTTAGCCCAGAAGTGTTGCAAAATTTAAGGAGGAGGATATGTCTCATTAAATCAACAAAGAGACGAATCCAACATTATGATTATTTGCAGTTATGGCAACAGGAGGGTGATATACAGAGAGGATTGGCTCTGGCGGCAGGATCTAATCCTATCAAGAAATTGATAGCGACGGCCCCGCCGCCACCATACATATCAGGAGAGAAATTGGTTGCGGAGAATGACGCATTAGGGTGTAACAAACAAACACTTAGCAACTGTGTAAATGTTAATAAGTTAACCAATGCAAGTATTAACCCGTGCAAGTTGTACCCTGTTTTGAACTTTCCCCAGGAGTGTGATCAAGAGGACGAATCGGCAACAATATCAGCGCTCTCTCTAGCAGCCACCATAACAGAGACAACAGTAGGCACGGCTCCACCCACGAGATTAGTAACAAAAGCCCCTAGCGGAGGGATAGGTGAGGTCGTATCTACAGGTAAGTACGGCACCATACACTATGCTGAAACCATTTCACCACAGGCTGTAGAACCTACACAGAGTGATGTTAGTAGACTTAATCCTGTTAGGGTAATAGCAGTACCAAATGGGAAAACTGACACGACAGGAATCACTCCTGTTAGGAACATTGCCATGTACAGCCCATTTTCCCGAATGGAATTAAGAACCATAGTGTCTGAGTTCCCTGACCCTAGAAAAGACTTAGTTGCCAGCCAGAAATACATCAGAGACCTAGGGAACACTTTAGAGCCCAATAACAAAGACTGGCAGGTATTGCTGAGGGCATGTTTACCCTCAAATGTCGACGCAACTCAATTTTTGGCTGACTGTGGATTAGATCAGGATGTACCTCTTACAGATGTGTACAACAAAGATAACGTAAAAAGAATAAGTTTACAGTTAAAGGAGTATTTCCCAGCAGTAGTTAAGTGGAACAAGATTTTCTCCATTAGACAGAAAGAGTCAGAAACTGCTGCAGAATATTTTCACAGGGCATTACTAGAAATGGCAAAGTACACAGGTATAGAGGACATTAAAACAAACATAAACCATCGAGAAGTAGCAGTATCTGTACTAATGGATGGGTTAAAAGAGACATTAAAGACAAGAGTACAGACCACGCAACCATGTTGGCGAGGTCTGTCGGTGGCTACTTTGAGAGAGGCTGCTATTGATCACGACCGGAATATCACCCGACACAGGGAGTCACAAGGTGATAAGTTAATGGCCGTAAGTATACAGGCCCTGACCACAAGGCAGCCTTTGTATAAATCACCAAACCCTGTGGGTAAGTCAAATGTGGTAACTTGTTTTTCATGTCATAGACAGGGACACATGGCACGAGACTGTAGAGTGAAAAATTCACAAAACTCATATCAACCCCCTAGACAACGACACGACACACGACATTGGGAGCAGGGTCCGCAGAGACGGAGTTATGAGCCACATACAGGGGAAACAAAAAGATACCCCCCGAACAGAGACTGGCAAGCCACTGGTAGTTCCCATTTCACCCCTTCACAAGTAGTTGCTGCCAGCGGGATTCAGGGAGGTCACCATACCCAATAGGGGTGTGGCCATACCTGTAATCTGCAGCCAGTAAAATTGATTGCAAGTCTTGGGAGTGAACCAGAAATTGCAATCAATGTAGCTGGTAAATCATTAAACTTTCTTGTAGACACAGGGGCGGCAAAATCAGTGATAAATTCGACAGTGGGCATGAGAACCACTGGTAAGACAATTCCAGCCATAGGGGTAACGGGAGTAGTCCAGCACTAGCCTGTTAGCAAACCAGCCGAGATTACAGTAGGGCCGTTACATACCAAACATTATTTTTTGCTGGCTGCATCGGCACCGACTAATCTCCTGGGAAGAGACTTATTGTGCAAAATGGGGTGCGTCATTTATTGTACTCCTGAAGGTGTATTCTTGGACATACCTGAGAATCACGCTCAGGAAGTGCGAGACATGTTAGACTCCCCGTCAAAATTAATGTCACATACCATTATGACAAATAGGACTCCATCCCAAGTAGAGGAAATGACATCCCAGATACCAGAGTCACTTTGGACTAAAGATGGACAGGACACTGGATTAATGGCAAACGTAGCTCCGGTAGTTGTACAAGTAAAAGATGGTAGGATAGCTCCAAAAATCCCACAGTACCCTCTGAAGCCAGAGGTGGAGTTAGGAGTGTACCCAGTAATAGAGCGCTTGTTACAACAGGGCATTCTGGTAAGAACGTCCAGCACTGCCAATAGTCCCATCTTCCCTGTTAAAAAGAGTGGGGGGAGGGGTTACCGGCTAGTGCAGGATCTAAGGGGGATTAACAAAATAGTTGAGAGTCAGTTCCCCGTAGTGCCAAATCCAGCTGTCATCCTTATGCAAATCCCTCCCACTGCGAAATTTTTCACTGTTATTGACCTCTGCTCCGCTTTCTTTTCGGTACCTCTGCACCCTGACAGTCAATATTTGTTTGCATTCACATACAGAGGAGTCCAATACACATGGACTCGATTACCACAAGGTTTCATAGACAGTCCAAGTATCTTTTCCCAGGCTTTGCATGAATGTTTACAGTCTTTCCAACCAGAGAGTGGATCAGTATTAATACAGTACGTGGATGATCTACTACTGTGTTCTGATTCATTGGAAGCATCCCTGAAGGATACGAAACAGCTCCTGTTTCATCTTTCAGACACAGGACACAAGGTTTCCAAAGACAAGTTGCAATTATGCCAAACTAAGGTAAAATATTTGGGACACTGTCTAACACAAGGACTGAGACACCTGACCGCTGATAGAATTCAAGCAATTAGAGACATGACTCTGCCACAAACCCAGCAACAGATCAGAACATTTTTAGGAATGTGTGGGTATTGCCGTAACTGGATCCCAGGGTTTTCCATTCTAGCGTTACCTTTGCAGGAGATGGTCTCCTCAAACAAACCTGATCGGATTTCGCATACAGACGAGTCCGAGTTGGCATTTGAGAGACTTAAACAGTGCCTAACGCAGGCACCAGCATTAGGTATGCCAGACTATGGGAAACCCTTTGAGCTGTACGGAACAGAAAGTGCTGGTTGCGCGGCAGGCGTCTTAACCAAAAAGCACGGTGATGCCAGCAGGCCAGTAGCATACTACAGCGCTCAGCTAGACACGGTAGCGCGATCCCTCCCCACATGCTTGCGAAGCGTTGCTGCGATAGCATTGCTAGTAACGAAAAGCGAAGATGTAGTGCTAGGTCACAACCTCACAATTCATACACCACATGCAGTGTCAGCCTTGCTAAATTCTGCCCAAACCAGGCACGTCTCATCAGCGCGGTTTACAAGATGGGAATTGGCACTAATGGCCCCCGTAAACATCACCATAAGGAGATGCAGTGCATTAAATCCTGCAACATATCTCCCAGGTGTGCCTGGACAGGCACAAAGGGTGGAGGATGAGAGTGGTGGGGAAGGAGAATTTAACACAAAGGAAGACACACATGATTGTATGGAATATTTGACCCAAAATTTTACCGCAAGGCCTGACATCAGTGACAATCCACTGGAAGATGTAGATCTAACTTTCTACACGGACGGTAGTTGTCATAGACAGTCAGACTCGAGAGACTTGTGTACTGGATACGCAGTCGTAGATGACCAAGGCACCATAGAAGCGGAACCGCTAGGCCCACCTCACTCAGCCCAGGTTGCTGAACTGGTCACCCTAACCAGAGCATGTGAATTGGCTAAGGGCAAATCAGCCAATATCTACACCGACTCTAGATACGCATTCGGGGTAGTCCATGATTTCGGAGCCCTATGGCGCCTCAGAAATTTCATGACGGCAGCTGGTACACCGATAGCGCATGCAGCTCACATCAAAAGGCTTCTAACAGCGATACAGGAACCCGACAGAGTGTTATAAAGTGTAAAGCACACACATATAGCCAGGACCCAGTATCACTTGGTAACAGCCGAGCAGATGAAGCAGCTAAGTTAGCAGCTGGGACCCCCAGACAGACAGACACCACACAACTGATGGTATTTAATACCATCAACACACAGAAGTTGTGTGAAATGCAAAAATTGTGTTCCACACAGGAAAAGGCAGTCTGGAAGGCAAAGGGATATGGCCAGGAGTCCTCAGGACTCTGGATGGATGGACAAGGTAAACCGGTGGCCCCCAGAGCATATCTCCCATGTTTAGCTGAGGCAGCACACGGGCTGACTCATCTGGGCAAGGAGGGAATGTGCAAGTTGGTAAGAGCATATTGGTGCGCCCCAGGATTTTCATCTCATGCAAGTAAGAGAGCAATGTCATGCCTTACCTGTTTGAGAAAGAACATCGGAAAAGCAATACCAACAGAACCATCTCATATCCCACCTGCAGGCGGCCCTTTCCAAGTAATACAGATTGACTTCATTCAATTACCCCCTTGTCGAAATTTGAAATATGTACTTGTTTGTATAGATGTTTTCTCAAATTGGGTCGAAGCATTTCCTGCGGCCACAAATACCGCCATGTTTACTGCTAAGAAAATTGTGCAGGAATTTGTATGTAGATATGGTATCCCTAGAATAATTGAAAGTGATAGGGGTACCCATTTTATAGGTGATGTCTTTCAAGGAATGTGTAAGTTGATGGGAATTGATAGCAAGCTGCACACTCCATAACGTCCACAGGCGAGCGCGAAGGTGGAAAGAGTGAACAGCACTATTAAAAATAAACTGAGCAAAGTTATGGCAGAGACAGGATTGACATGGCCAGAAGCTTTACCCATTGTACTGTACAGCATCAGAACCACTCCCAGGTCCCCTCTTAATCTGTCTCCCTTTGAAATCTTGTTTGGTCGACAACCGCATGTTATGATTAACCCTCAGGATGATTTGAAGTGTAACAATGAAGTGACCGTAAAGTACTTGATTAACATGAGTAAACAGCTAAGGAATCAAAATGATAATTTGAAGTTGGTGATTCCTGATTTACCAGATAGTAATTGTCATGACATTGAACCTGGGGATTATGTAATGATACGGAATTTTCTACGCTCAGGTTGCCTTATTGACAGATGGGAAGGACCATACCAAGTCTTATTGACTAGCACTACAGCATTGAAGGTTGCCGAGAGAGAGACTTGGGTTCATTCGTCCCATTGTAAGAAGGTTGCTGATCCAGAGAGGTCCCGTGATAAGGAACAGACGGTAGAGGAAGTTGTATCACTGGAGTGTCTGTTCCAGGAGGACTGAGGCGGCACCTGAGCATCGAGAATCACAAGATCAAAAGCAGTTGTCGATCCCCGTTTCCCTTTTATTGTTTTTCTCCACTTCCCATCCCCTCTCCCTCAAATTATTTTTTCCCCCTTCTCATTCTTCTTCGTTTCCTCCTAAGATGGACTTGCCTCAAGAGACTGTGATCCGGATTTTCCTGTTGACCATGATGTTGACCAGAGCAGTCTGTTCCGGCGAGAGTACCATGGAGGTCAAGAGAGGTTCTGGAATGGGTTCTGATGACAGAGATGGAGGCGTAGTTTTCCGAGAACAACATAATCAACAAGCAAAGGCGAGTATCAGAAAACGATCCGATAGCATTGACCATAGAAGGAATTGTGAAGGATTGTTAGCTGAAGAAAACTATCTGTAGGCTCTGTGACAACGTAGTTGAGGATGGGTGCATCAAGAAATGCCAATCCAGTTTTAATATCCACATGGACCGGCATCCCTTGAGTGACTATCACTCCTTAGTGGGTAGTGTGTTAAATCAAACAGATTGTTGGGTATGCTCTCAAGTACCTCAAGGTCATAGCAAATCAGGACTAGTACCATTTCCTTTAACGATAGGGGAGGTACTTGAGCTAAGTGGTGGGAGGCCGGTGGACAGGAGGTTTAATATCTCCAGTCCTCCTAGTTTGAAGCTCCACCAATATCTTGTGGATAGATCCCTCATATGTTTTAACATTTCCAATCCCCGAAAGCCGGGAAATTGGGAAGTGTCATGGAGTAACCAAACCATGACCTTTTCATATAGAGCAGATAGAATGCCGACAGATACAGAACTTATACGCCACATAGCCAGTAGAGGAAAATCTTTCCGATATAGGTATACCCTAGGAAATAGGATCACGAGAGTTGGAGAGGTATCACCAGGATACTGTGCACATATCGTACAAGCTGATACGTGTACTAGACAGATGGGAGAATTAGGGTTAGGAGATTTCACATGGAAGATGTGTAATATGGTTATGTCCTACTCCGTCCCATATGTTCTCCCCGATGATGCATATTTCATATGCGGGAGGAAGGCGTATAAGTGGCTTGCCCCAAACTCTGAAGGATTGTGTTATATTGGAAAAGTACTGCCTGAAGTAATGACTGTATCACATGCCAAAATGAAAGATATACACCGTGTTGCCCAAGCTCCTTATACTCACACCCATTACGAGCACGTAGTTAAACGGCACCTGATAGAAAGAACAGAGCATCCGGCCTCTGACATGATCCATGAATCCACCGGGATTCAGTTTCTAATCGCGTTAGACATCACTCGCACCGCCAGAGGAGTGTTGAATTATAAATACATATCTGCGCTCGCAAATTTGTTAGACAATATCACAGAAATGTATGATGACACGTTTAGGTATACTGGAAGAGAACTTCAAGCTTATAAAACAGAACTAGTTCAGCATAGAATGATTCTCAATTATCTCACGGCAGTGACAGGTGGATATTGTGTCACACTGGCAACGCAGTACGGCGTGAAATGTTGCACATATATTACAAATAGTACCGAGGACCCGGTCGAGGTCATAGACCAAAAGATGGATGATATTCTCCAACTGAAGTGGGAATTTCGCAGGAGACACAATCTCACTCTTGCTGCTGTAGGTAATGAGCTGACTGGTTGGGTGTCATGGTTGAACCCGCGAAATTGGTTCTCCGGTTTAGGAGAATGGGCTCAAGGAGTCATAATGGATGTAGGGAAGTTTCTCCTATGTATCTTAGGTGTTATCATAACGATTGGCTTGATATTTAGATGCGGTCAGGCTTTAACGAAGTGTAAACGAAGTACCAGGGTGATGAGTTTAAGGAGAAATTGTAATTCCAATGGATTTGATTTATGACCCAAATGTAGAAACAATGATGTGATGAAAATGCGATTTCTACGGTCCGTTTCTTTCACCTGTTTTTCCGTTTTCCTCCAAGGTAAAAAGACCCACTTGGACGAGGAATTTGATGAGCCGATATACAGACAACAGACGGATTAAAGAAGAAGTTTTGACAACCTGATACACAGATTTTGATGAACTTTGCCATAGATCCCCAGTTTCCCTAGAAATTTTAAAATTACGCTAGCCCAACACTTTTGTAAATCTATGGACATTGACAAAGCTTTTGCTCGCACCTTATGGGCAAAAGCACAAAGAAGACTGCATTCAACAGACACCGAACAAGACTTCAACCGACAAATGTTCATTTACCTGACATAGAATACCACTGCATTTACCGTAATTATGTCTTTTCTTCATCTCTACAACCTTCAGGTAATTACACACATAGTATAGGGAATACAGGCACAGATATCAGCAATCACATATTCCCCCATCCATGTATCATCAACTAAAATGTGCTCCCCATTTGTTACAACCACAGCCGAAAAGAGCTCGGTAAAGTTTGACAGCCCATCCACAGACCCGTACCATGGGATAAGAAGGAATTCAAATGTATACTTCGCAATGCCTCGAAGCTTGATTTAAAACACTTACGGCACGATGATACATGACCCCCAAGCACGGATTCATACACACATGCTTCTGCTATCACACTAGGTCATACCTTTTTCCTACCTTCTCCTCTCCTCCCCTACCCAACCATGTAAATGTATTAACCCCTGACATATATTTTTCTCGTTTTGAAATGTTTTAGGAAGTGGCAGTTATTGTTGACTGCCAAAGGGTGGACTGTCAAAGTCAGAAAAATATCACGATGCACACTGCCATATTTGCACCTCATATGTGTCCCTGCTGCGCATGCGTGCGCTCTCCCGTGCGTGCGCATACTCGCTGTTGCGGGCACCCGCAGGCGCACGGTATGCGCATTTACGGTAGAGATTGTATGCGTCTAGCGGGCGACTCTTTCGTTACATATTTCCACTATATAATGTATTTTGTAGATCATGGTCCCTTTGATAGAATCTGAAAGTTTGGTTAATGTAGAATGTTCATGAACAGAGAAATCCCCCTTTGTTTGATACGAAGGGTCAGACAGGAGTAATACAGTGGTGTTTAGTATCCATCGGAAGAGTATTTAATTAGCAATATTCCGGTGTTGGTTTGAAGCGGATTAATCGCTCGTGCGAATAGTTATGGACATAAGAAGTTTATGTCCATTTACTATTATTTGCACTTACTTATCCATGCGGCGGGAAACCTAGTTGCCCACCCACCTGAGCAGTTGGAAATCGTCACAGCCCACCTGTATGAATCAACCTATGACCTTTTGTTATAATGCGAGGAGGAATTCCTGTGTCCAATGAACAATGAGATTGTAGGGACCATTGAATTGTATTGTGTGTGGGGCATAAATAGACAAGCCGATCACATCCAGCTCTCACTCTTCAACGGTTCTCATTGCTGAAGATCGGGAGCTGGATGTCCAGAGGCGCATGCGATCGTTCCCCTTGTGCGTAAGTTTTCTCCGCAATCATATTGTCTTTCTTGTTGTTATGGGCCATATCTCTCTCTCTCTTCTCCTCTTTCTCTCTTATTCTCTTAAACGTAATAGTATTGTATTGTATTTCCTGTGTAGTTATCTGGTTAGGTAGTCTATGTTATATTGTAGTGTATGACTTGTATTGTATTAATTCTTTTGCAAGTATAACATTCATAATATATATATTAGGCGTTGGACCCTAAGCACGGTATCTGTGTATTTCTTATAGTGTTAAGTATTCACAGAGCGTCGGTGACGCTCAAACAGCTTTTAAGTTAATAAGGTTACACTGTGTTGCATCTACACCCTATCTCTACACTAAGGTTTTACAGCATATTACATTGTTTATGGTTTAGATTTAAAGGTTTAAACATTGTGAGCGTCTGCGCCGCTCGTGATCTCCTCGTGGTCTCGAGCGTCCGCTACGCTGATAGCGTAGCATTAAGGTAGTCACTCACCTATAGTGTGCCCGATACCAACAGCGTATTCTCACGAGCGTTTGTATCGCTCGGGCGGCCCGCTCCCGATACAGCGTCCGCCAAGCTATAGCGAACCATTACGTTAGTCAGCAGCCAATAGCGTGCCTGCCTGTGATCTCTTGGCCGTGAGCGAACGTGACGCTTGAGCGTCTCGACCTCGGCTAAGCGATTGCTACGCAACGTGCGTACCCTTACGGTACTCCATACGTCAATAGCGTACAGTGTTCTTAGGCCTCTTAAAGGGTTTTAAATAAGATAAATATTTAGCTTTATCAATGACAAACTTATTGGATAATATTTTGATCCCTTTTTTCAGGTCTTACACCTTAGCAGTTTATTGCGGTAATCCTCAAATAATTCAGTAACAAATTTTGCTGTTTTTTCCAACTGATTTTTTGATATCTTATTGATTAAGAATTTATGCTTTAGCAAAATTCATGCAATCAATTTTGCTGATATTTTTTCAGCGAGGTTGACCACCTATATACCCCTTGTGGGCACTTACCGGTTGGACGTTTGAATGGGGGATATGTATAGCCCTATTATACTAGATTGTATATCATAGCAGTACAATTCTGTACCTTTGAATGCATGTCTTTGTATCTTCCATAAAAATCATGCAACCAATTTAGCTGACATTTCCAGCGAGGTTGATTACCAATATATCCTTTGTAGGTACTCACTTGTTTGACGTTCAAATTGGGGATTTGCAAGGTCCTTGTCTCGCGCATAATCTGCCGAAGGCAAATTGCAAACTGTATGTACCATACGTGTAACTCTCGACCACTACCATAAGTGATACTCAAATATATCAGAGATTTATTTAATACAATCCAAGAGGTGTACTTACTATTGTTATTACCCTGCAGATATCTTCTTACTCTGCGCCCTCTCATTTTCTTAACTTGGCTTCCTTCTGTGAACTCTCATCCACGATTCTGGGGAGCGTGCCCCCCCAGGGGACACGTCTCTTCAGTCTAACGTGGACAGCAGATTCACACCTATCCAAACAGCTGCTATCCTCCCTCCTCACCCAGTCCCAATCACTTCTTCGGAGGTCTCCATCCCTCCATTTCGGTGCACTCTCATTGGTACTGTAGGGTCCAACCTTCCTACGACCATACCCCTGCGTTCACGCCCAATCTCGTCCGATCTTGGAAGCTAAACGGAGGTGGGCTGGGTCAGTACCTAGATGGGCGACTTCTAGGGAATACCCAGTGAAGTAGGAAGACTATCTTCCCTATAGACTCAATACCAACAGCAGTATCACCACTTACACTCATTCCTACTACTTGAACCTCTATTCGTTATGACCTCTTTATGATATTGGCCGACAAATATAACTGTTTATCCATGTGTGGGTTTTTCCACCGATATATCTAACCCAACCAGGGCTCATTAATACAAACACAGTTTGTACTGATCTTTAGCAGACGGAAGTAGCCTATTATGTGGCTATCTTCCTATATGCGGTTATCCAGGCATAATTAAGATCTGAACATCCCACAAATTTGAAGTAGCCATAATCCAAAGGATTTACTCACTATTATCTATGGTGTACATGTCTGGATGAATTTTTATGTATCCTAGAGAGCAAGAATAAAAGACTACCTTACCTAGGTTGGGCACATTACCCAACAACTAATATTTGATTTTGAGATAAGAGTGCGCCCAAACAAGAGTCATACTTTCTCTCCTTGTGCATATACAACTGTTTTCTTTGACTCTGGGCGCACCGCCATACGGACAAATAGGAATTTCCATACATATTGTCCACTTCTGGCTATTGTTGGATTAATCACGTAGTTAGAATCTAGGTCGGTGCAGGATCAAAAACCCTTCTTTTCTATGTTGGAAATAGTTTCCCAGGGTTACAAATTGGAATTTGAGGATGTGCCCCCGAGCCGATTTTTCAAATCGGCCCTACCAGCTTCCACATCGGAAAGGGATGTAGTGTTAGCTGCAATTCAAACGTTGTGTATACAGCATGTGATAATCAAGGTTCCCCTGCACCAGCAGGGAAGAGGTTACTATTCAACCCTATTTGTGGTCCCGAAACCGGACGGTACGGTCAGACCGATTTTGAATCTGAAATCCCTAAACCTGTACATAAAAAGATTCAAATTCAAAATGGAATCTCTCAGAGCAATAATAGCCAACATGGAGGAGAGGGAGTTTATGGTGTCTCTGGACATAAAGGATGCGTACCTTCATGTCCCCATATATGCCCCCCATCAGGAATACCTGAGATTCGCTGTACAGGATTGTCATTATCAATTTCAGACGTTGCCGTTTGGACTTTCCACGGCCCCGAGGATTTTCACCAAGATAATGGCGGAAATGATGGTGGTCCTGCGCAAGCATGGAGTCACAATTATCCGATACTTAGACGATCTCCTGATAAAAGCGAGATCAAGGGAGAAATTGCTGAGCAGTGTGGCGCTCTCTCTGAGAGTGCTCCAGCAACACGGTTGGATTCTAAATCTACCGAAGTCACAGTTGATTCCGACAACTTGACTACCGTTCCTAGGTATGATACTGGATACGGAACAAATGATGGTCTTTCTCCCAATAGAGAAAGCCCAAGACATCCAGAACATGGTCAGAGACCTGCTAAAACCGAAAAGGGTGTCAGTTCACCAATGCACTCGAGTTCTGGGGAAAATGGTGGCGGCCTACGAGGCCATTCCCTTCGGAAGGTTCCATGCAAGGACTTTTCAATGGGACCTTCTGGACAAGTGGTCCGGGTCCCATCTGCACTTACATTGGAAAATAACTCTGTCCCCAGGAACCAGAGTGTCCCTCCTGTGGTGGTTGCAAAGTGCTCACCTGCTGGAGGGTTGCCGATTCGGGATTCAGGACTGGATCCTGGTTACCACGGATGCGAGCCTCCGAGGATGGGGAGCGGTCACACAGGGAAAGACTTTTCAGGGTCTTTGGTCAGACCAGGAGTCCCGTCTACACATCAATGTGTTGGAACTCAGGGCCATTTACAACGGCCTTCGACAAGTAGAGAGTTTTCTTTGAAACCTACCGGTTCTAATTCAATCAGACAATGTCCAAGCAGTGGCTCATGTGAACCGCCAAGGCGGGACAAGAAGCAGAGTCGCGATGGCGGAAGCCACAAGGATACTTCGCTGGGCGGAAAATCATGTAAGCGCTCTGTCGGCTGTCTTCATTCCGGGAGTGGACAACTGGGAAGCAGACTTCCTCAGCAGACACGATCTCCATCCAGGAGAGTGGGGACTTCATCAAGAAGTCTTTGCAGATGTAACACGTCTTTGGGGAACTTCTCAAATAGACATGATGGCGTCACGCCTCAACAAAAAACTTTGGAGGTATTGCGCCAGGTCTCGGGACCCTCAGGCAGTAGCAGTAGACGCACTGGTAACACCGTGGGTGTTCGAATCGGTCTACGTGTTTCCTCCTCTTCCTTTCATCACGAAAGTGTTGAGGATCATAAGACGAAGAAGAGTACAGACGATACTCGTTGTCCCAGACTGGCCTCGAAGGGCCTGGTACTCGGATCTACAAGAGATGCTCACAGGAGACCCCTGGCCTCTTCATCTGAGGGAAGACCTGTTGCAGCAGGGGCCCTGTGTATTTCAAGACTTACCGCGGTTACGTTTGACGGCATGGCGGTTGAACGCCGAATCCTAGCAAAAAAGGGGATTCAGGAAGAGGTCATCCCTACTTTAATAAAGGCTAGGAAGGAGGTGACGATAAAACATTATCACCGTATCTGGCGAAAGTATGTGTCTTGGTGTGAGACCAAGAATGCACCTATGGAAGATGTTCATCTGGGTCATCTTCTCCACTTCCTACAGACAGGAGTGGATATGGGCCTGAAATTAGGCTCGGTTAAGGTACAGATTTCGGCCCTCTCGATTTTCTTTCAGAAGGAATTGGCTTCTCTTCCAGAAGTCCAGACGTTTGTAAAGGGAGTGCTGCACATCCAGCCCCCTTTTGTGCCTCCAGTGGCACCATGGGATCTGAACGTGGTGTTGCAGTTCCTAAAATCACACTGGTTTGAACCGCTTAACAAGGTTGAGTTGAAATTTCTTACCTGGAAGGTGGTCATGTTGTTGGCCTTAGCATCAGCAAGGCGAGTGTCAGAATTGGCGGCTCTCTCACACAAGAGCCCCTACTTGATTTTTCATGTGGATTGAGCTGAATTGAGGACACGTCCGCAATTTTTGCCTAAAGTGGTTTCGTCGATCCATATGAATCAACCTATTGTGGTGCCTGTGGCTACCGGTGACCTGGAGGATTCCAGATCCCTGGATGTAGTCAGGGCCTTAAAGATTTATGTAGCCAGGACGGCTAGAATTAGGAAAACAGAGGCTCTGTTTATCCTGTATGCGGCCAATAAGATTGGCGCTCCTGCTTCAAAGCAGACTATTGCTCGCTGGATCTGTAATACGATTCAGCAGGCTCACTCTACGGCTGGAGTGCCGGTACCAAATTCGGTTAAGGCCCATTCCACTAGGAAGGTGGGCTCTTCTTGGGCGGCTGCCCGAGGCGTCTCTGCTTTACAACTTTGCCGAGCGGCGACTTGGTCGGGGTCAAACACTTTTGCTAAATTCTACAAGTTTGATACCCTGGCTGATGAGGACCTAGCGTTTGCTCAGTCGGTGCTGCAGAGTCATACGCACTCTCCCGCCCGATTGGATGCTTTGGTATAAACCCCATGGTCCTTACGGAGTCCCCAGCATCCTGTAGGACGTAAGAGAAAATAAGATTTTAAACCTACCTGTAAATCTATTTCTCCTAGTCCGTAGAGGATGCTGGGCGCCCGTCCCAGTACGTAAACTCTGCAAGACTTGTATATAGTTGTTGCTTACATAAGGGTTATGTTACAGTTGACATCGGTCTTGGACCGTTACTGTTGTTTTTGTTCATACTGTTAACTGGTTATGTATGTTCCAGGTTACATGGTATGATTGGTGTGGGCTGGTATGAATCTTGCCCTTGGATTGCTAAATCCTGCCTTGTATTGTCCATCTCCTCTGGGCACAGTTCTCTAACTGAGGTCTGGAGGAGGGGCATAGAGGGAGGAGCCAGTGCACACCCATAGTCAAAGTTCTTTTTAGGTGCCCTATCTCCTGCGGAGCCCGTCTATACCCCATGGTCCTTACGGAGTCCCCAGCATCCTCTACGGACTATTAGAAATAGATTTAGGTTTAAAATCTTATTATTTACTCCAAATAAAGGCGTTTTTAATATTTAATCCAAATAATTTTTAGTGTTTGCCCTATGAGGTGTAGGAGTACGCTCTCTTGTGCCGCATATTGTGTTCTTTAGCTCCAGAAAAATAATGGAGAACAAAAATTTGGAGGATAAAATAGGGAAAGATCAAGAACCACTTCCTCCTAGTGCTGAAGCTGCTGCCAGTAGCCATGACATAGATGATGAAATACCATCAATGTCGTCTTCCAAGGCGATAGTAGAGGGCATGTAAAATCCAAAAAGCCAAAGTTCAGTAAAAAGACCCCAAAAAAAGAAATTTAAATGGTCTGAGGAGAAACGTAAACTTGCCAATACGCCATTTACGACACGGAGTGGCAAGGAACGGCTGAGGCCCTGGCCTATGTTCATGACTAGTGGTTCAGCTTCACATGACGATAGAAGCCCTCATAACTGAGGCCTTGACACTTATGTTGGTGTTAGACATGCGTCCGGTATCCGCCATTAGTGCGGTGGGATTTAGACAACTGATGGAGGTATTGTGTCCCCGGTGGTAGCAAATCCCATCTAGAATCCACTTCACTAGGCAGGCGATAGCGAGCGAGATTTTGCCATTTAATTCCAGTGATTTAGACGTATAATTATTAATTACAGTGATCTTGCCAATTAATTCCAGTGATTTGGACGTATTACTAATTGCAGTGATTTGGACGTGTAATTTCAGTGATTTTGCCAATTAATTCCAGTGATTTGGACGTATAATTATTAGTGATGAGCGGGTTCGGTTTCTCGGAAACCGAACCCCCCCGAACTTCAGCCTTTTTACACGGGTCCGAGGCAGACTCGGATCTTCCCGCCTTGCTCGGTTAACCCGAGCGCGCCCGAACGTCATCATCCCGCTGTCGGATTCTCGCGAGACTCGGATTCTATATAAGGAGCCGCGCGTCGCCGCCATTTTCACACGTGCATTGAGATTGATAGGGAGAGGACGTGGCTGGCGTCCTCTCCGTTTAGATAGAGAGTGATTTACTGGAGCATTAGGAGTACTCAGAGAGTGCAGAGTTTTGCTGATAGTTATACTAGTGACCACCAGTTTTATTTATTATTTAATATAATCCGTTCTCTGCCTGAAAAAAAACGATACACAGTCACATACCATATCTGTGCTCAGCCTCAGTGTGCTGCATGATAATATCATCTATGTATATCTGACTGTGCTGAGTGCTCACTGCTCACACAGCTTAATTGTGGGGGAGACTGGGGAGCAGTTATAGCAGGAGTACATATTTAACAGTGCACACTTTTGCTGCCAGTGTGACTGACCAGTGACCACCAGTGTATTGTCTGCCTGAAAAAGTTAAACACTCGTGTGGTGTTTTTTTTTTTTATTCTATAAACGCATTCTGCTGACAGTGTCCAGCAGGTCCGTCATTCATTATATTATAATATATACCTGCAGTAGTGATATATATATATTTTTTATATCATTATCATCCAGTCTATACTAGCAGACGCAGTACGGTAGTCCACGGCTGTAGCTACCTCTGTGTCGGCAGTCGCTCGTCCATAATTGTATACCTACCTGTGGTGGTTTTTTTTTTTTCTATCTTCTTCATACTAGTAGTTTAGGAGTCTGCAGTGCTGACAGTGTCCAGCAGGTCCGTCATTATATAATATATACCTGTCCTGCAGTAGTGATATATATATATTTTTTATATCATTATCACCCAGTCTATACTAGCAGACGCAGTACGGTAGTCCACGGCTGTAGCTACCTCTGTGTCGGCAGTCGCTCGTCCATAATTGTATACCTACCTGTGGTGGGTTTTTTTTTCTATCTTCTTCATACTAGTAGTTTAGGAGTCTGCAGTGCTGACAGTGTCCAGCAGGTCCGTCATTATATAATATATACCTGTCCTGCAGTAGTGATATATATATATTTTTTATATCATTATCATCCAGTCTATACTAGCAGACGCAGTACGGTAGTCCACGGCTGTAGCTACCTCTGTGTCGGCAGTCGCTCGTCCATAATTGTATACCTACCTGTGGTGGGTTTTTTTTTCTATCTTCTTCATACTAGTAGTTTAGGAGTCTGCAGTGCTGACAGTGTCCAGCAGGTCCGTCATTATATAATATATACCTGTCCTGCAGTAGTGATATATATATATTTTTTATATCATTATCATCCAGTCTATACTAGCAGACGCAGTACAGTAGTCCACGGCTGTAGCTACCTCTGTGTCGGCAGTCGCTCGTCCATATTTGTATACCTACCTGTGGTGGTTTTTTTTTTTTCTATCTTCTTCATACTAGTAGTTTAGGAGTCTACAGTGCTGACAGTGTCCAGCAGGTCCGTCATTATATAATATATACCTGTCCTGCAGTAGTGATATATATATATTTTTTATATCATTATCATCCAGTCTATACTAGCAGACGCAGTACGGTAGTCCACGGCTGTAGCTACCTCTGTGTCGGCAGTCGCCATTGACATGCCTGGTGAAAATACCAAAAAAATCAGCTCTTCAGTGTGGAAGTATTTCAACAGAAATGCGGACAACATTTGTCAAGCCGTGTGTTGCCTTTGTCAAGCTGTAATAAGTAGGGGTAAGGACGTTAACCACCTCGGAACATCCTCTCTTATACGTCACCTGCAGCGCATTCATCATAAGTCAGTGACAAGTTCAAAAACTTTGGGCGACAGCGGAAGCAGTCCACTGACCAGTAAATCCCTTCCTCTTGTAACCAAGCTCACGCAAACCACCCCACCAACTCCCTCAGTGTCAATTTCCTCCTTCCCCAGGAATGCCAATAGTCCTGCAGGCCATGTCACTGGCAATTCTGACGATTCCTCTCCTGCCTGGGATTCCTCCGATGCATCCTTGCGTGTAACGCCTACTGCTGCTGGCGCTGCTGTTGTTGCTGCTGGGAGTCGATGGTCATCCCAGAGGGGAAGTCGTAAGACCACTTTTACTACTTCCACCAAGCAATTGACTGTCCAACAGTCCTTTGCGAGGAAGATGAAATATCACAGCAGTCATCCTGCTGCAAAGCGGATAACTGAGGCCTTGGCATCCTGGGCGGTGAGAAACGTGGTTCCGGTATCCATCATTACTGCAGAGCCAACTATAGACTTGTTGGAGGTACTGTGTCCCCGGTACCAAATACCATCTAGGTTCCATTTCTCTAGGCAGGCGATACCGAAAATGTACACAGACCTCAGAAAAAGACTCACCAGTGTCCTAAAAAATGCAGTTGTACCCAATGTCCACTTAACCACGGACATGTGGACAAGTGGAGCAGGGCAGACTCAGTACTATATGACTGTGACAGCCCACTGGGTAGATGTATGGACTCCCGCCGCAAGAACAGCAGCGGCGGCACCAGTAGCAGCATCTCGCAAACGCCAACTCTTTCCTAGGCAGGCTACGCTTTGTATCACCGCTTTCCAGAATACGCACACAGCTGAAAACCTCTTACGGCAACTGAGGAAGATCATCGCAGAATGGCTTACCCCAATTGGACTCTCCTGTGGATTTGTGGCATTGGACAACGCCAGCAATATTGTGTGTGCATTAAATCTGGGCAAATTCCAGCACGTCCCATGTTTTGCACATACCTTGAATTTGGTGGTGCAGAATTATTTAAAAAACGACAGGGGCGTGCAATAGATGCTGTCGGTGGCCAGAAGAATTGCGGCACACTTTCGGCATACAGGCACCATGTACAGAAGACTGGAGCATCACCAAAAACGCCTGAACCTGCCCTGCCATCATCTGAAGCAAGAAGTGGTAACGAGGTGGAATTCAACCCTCTATATGCTTCAGAGGTTGGAGGAGCAGCAAAAGGCCATTCAAGCCTATACAACTGACCACGATATAGGAGGTGGAATGCACCTGTCTCAAGCGCAGTGGAGAATGATTTCAACGTTGTGCAAGGTTCTGCAACCTTTTGAACTTGCCACACGTGAAGTCAGTTCAGACACTGCCAGCCTGAGTCAGGTCATTCCCCTCATCAGGCTTTTGCAGAAGAAGCTGGAGACATTGAAGGAGGAGCTAACACAGAGCGATTCCGCTAGGCATGTGGGACTTGTGGATGGAGCCCTTAATTCGCTTAACAAGGATTCACGGGTGGTCAATCTGTTGAAATCAGAGCACTACATTTTGGCCACCGTGCTCGATCCTAGATTTAAAACCTACCTTGGATCTCTCTTTCCGGCAGACACAAGTCTGCAGGGGTTCAAAGAACTGCTGGTGAGAAAATTGTCAAGTCAAGCGGAACGCGACCTGTCAACATCTCCTCCTTCACATTCTCCCGCAACTGGGGGTGCGAGGAAAAGGCTCAGAATTCCGAGCCCACCCGCTGGCGGTGATGCAGGGCAGTCTGGAGCGACTGCTGATGCTGACATCTGGTCCGGACTGAAGGACCTGACAACGATTACGGACATGTCGTCTACTGTCACTGCATATGATTCTCTCCCCATTGAAAGAATGGTGGAGGATTATATGAGTGACCGCATCCAAGTAGGCACGTCAGACAGTCCGTACTTATACTGGCAGGAAAAAGAGGCAATTTGGAGGCCCTTGCACAAACTGGCTTTATTCTACCTAAGTTGCCCTCCCACAAGTGTGTACTCCGAAAGAGTGTTTAGTGCATTCACCAGCAGCAATTGCCTCCACAAAGTACACAGGGAGCTGAGATGGTGGATTCCAGTGGGGACGAATTGATAATCTGTGAGAAGGGGGATGTACACGGTGATATATCGGAGGATGATGATGAGGTGGACATCTTGCCTCTGTAGAGCCAGTTTGTGCAAGGAGAGATTAATTGCTTCTTTTTTGGTGGGGGTCCAAACCAACCCGTCATTTCAGTCACAGTCGTGTGGCAGACCCTGTCACTGAAATGATGGATTGGTTAAAGTGTGCATGTCCTGTTTATACAACATAAGGGTGGGTGGGAGGGCCCAAGGACAATTCCATCTTGCACCTCTTTTTTCTTTCATTTTTCTTTGCGTCATGTGCTGTTTGGGGAGTAGTTTTTTGAAGGGCCAGCCTGTGTGACACTGCAGTGCCACTCCTAGATGGGCCAGGTGTTTGTGTCGGCCACTAGGGTCGCTTAGCTTACTCACACAGCTACCTCATTGCGCCTCTTTTTTTTCTTCTTTGCGTCATGTGCTGTTTGGGGAGTAGTTTTTGGAAGGGCCAGCCTGCGTGACACTGCAGTGCCACTCCTAGATGGGCCAGGTGTTTGTGTCGGCCACTAGGGTCGCTTAGCTTACTCACACAGCTACCTCATTGCGCCTCTTTTTTCTTTGCGTCATGTGCTGTTTGGGGGGTGTTTTTTGGAAGGGCCATCCTGCGTGACACTGCAGTGCCACTCCTAGATGGGCCAGGTGTTTGTGTCGGCCACTTGGGTCGCTTATCTTAGTCACACAGCTACCTCATTGCGCCTCTTTTTTTCTTTGCGTCATGTGCTGTTTGGGGGTGTTTTTTGGAAGGGCCATCCTGCGTGACACTGCAGTGCCACTCCTAGATGGGCCAGGTGTTTGTGTCGGCCACTTGGGTCGCTGAGCTTAGTCATCCAGCGACCTTGGTGCAAATTTTAGGACTAAAAATAATATTGTGAGGTGTGAGGTGTTCAGAATAGACTGAAAATGAGTGGAAATTATGGTTATTGAGGTTAATAATACTTTGGGATCAAAATGACCCCCAAATTCTATGATTTAAGCTGTTTTTTAGGGTTTTTTGAAAAAAACACCCGAATCCAAAACACACCCGAATCCGACAAAAAAAATTTGGTGAGGTTTTGCCAAAACGCGTTCGAACCCAAAACACGGCCGCGGAACCGAACCCAAAACCCGAAAAATTTCCGGTGCTCATCACTAATAATTATTAATTCCAGTGATCTTGCCAATTAATTCCAGTGATTTGGATGTATAATTATTAATTACAGTGATCTTGCCAATTAATTCCAGTGATTTGGAGGTATAATTCCAGTTGAAATTGTTTGTGTCGCTTGGCTTAGTCATACAGCTACCTCATTGCACCTCTTCGACATCTTTGCTATTTGGGGCCTAGTTTTTGAAAAGTGCCATCCTGTATGACACTGCCTTATGAGTCCAGGGGTACTGCTGTATTAGTCCTGGAGTACTGTCGTATAAATCCACCAATTGCAGATTTTTTTTTTTAAATGACTGGAGCGGACTGGAGATGCTGTCAGTGGAGCGAACAATTGCGGCCCACTCTCGACATTTAGCCACTGTGTGACACTACAAAATGGGGCAGGTGGTTGTGTTGCTTAGCTTAGTCATACAGCAACCTCGGTGCACCTTTTTTTCTTCTATGCATCATGTGCTGTTAGGGGCCTTTTTTTATATCTGCCCTCCTGTCTGCCACGCCTAGATGGGCCAATTGTTTGTGTCGCTTGGCTTAGTCAACTACCTCATTGCAATTCATTTTCTTCTTTGCATGAAGTTCTGTTTGGGGCCTTTTTTTTTTTTATATATGTGCCCTCCTGTCTGACACTGCAGTGCCACTCCTAGATGCGCCAGGTGTTTGTGTTGTCCACTTGTGTCGCTTAGCTTAGTCATCCAGCAACCTCGGCGCAACCTTTTGGCCTAAAAACAATATTGGCCCTCATTCCGAGTTGTTCGCTCGCAAGCTGCTTTTATCAGCATTGCACATGCTAAGCCACCGCCTACTGGGAGTGAATCTTAGCTTAGCAAAATTGCGAACGAAAGATTCTCAAAATTGCGAATAGAAATTTCTAAGCAGTTTCTGAGTAGCTCGACACTTACTCTGCCACTGCGATCAGTTCAGTCAGTTTCGTTCCTGGTTTGACGTCACAAACACACCCAGCGTTCGCCCAGACACTCCCCCGTTTCTCCAGCCACTCCCGCGTTTTTCCCAGAAACTGCAGCGTTTTTTCACACACACCCATAAAACGGCCAGTTTCCGCCCAGAAACACCCACTTCCTGTCAATCACACTCCGATCACCAAAACGAAGAAAAAACCTCGTAATGCCGTGAGTAAAATACCAAACTTCTTAGCAAATTAACTTGGCGCAGCTGCAGTGCGAACATTGAGCATGCGCAGTTTGCGGAAAATCGCTGCGATGCGATGAAAAAGAACGAGCGAACAACTCGGAATAAGGGCCATTGTGAGGTGTTCAGAATAGACTGGAAATGAGTGGAAATTATAGTTATTGAGGTTAATAATACCGTAGGAGCAAAATTACCCCCAAATTCTGTGATTTTAGCTGTTTTTCAAAAATCATCCAGATCCAAAACCAAAACACTAAAGGGTGGTTTTGGCAAAACCAAGCCAAAACCAAAACACGTAAGTGGAATTAGAACCAAAACCAAAACACGAAAAGTGCAGCCGCACATCTCTAGAAATTATAATGATCTACTCTAGAACCCGAGAATTGCTAAATATGCCCCTTAGTAAGCCTGTAATCAAGACCAAAGCAAATATCCCAAATATATGTAAAAACCAATGAACTGTAATCTTTGGAACTCTCACCTTGGAAACCTAGAGACTGTGCCATGAACTTTTGGTATACTACTAATATTGTCTCTGGCTGTATGACTAGCATAGCGAATCTGCAGTCAGTGATGTCTAGCAGTAAGTGAGTGCTCTGTGTATGCTGTCATGTTTAGAAGAGCATATCACAGCACGCAGATCCCAGCTGTCCCAATGCCACTTTCTGGGAGAGACTAGTGGGCTGAGGGTGAGTTTAATATAAAGCTTTCATTCCAGACTGTATTCCCTTAGCAGTTATATCAGAAATATTACAATTATCTGTGCTGCATTATGTATAGTTACAGCGTGTCTGTCTGTCATCTTGTGAAAGGTGCAATGTATAAAATTATAGTGAAGCCTCAGAGAGCTGGAACATTTTATACTGCCAAACTTTCTGCTGTATAACCCTGTGTCCCTTTTACTGGAAAAAGTTCTAAAATTCACTATACTTTTTTCAACTAAAGAAATAAAATCACTTCACGTGAATAAGGATTAGCCTTTACAGTAATTATAAACTGCCATTTCCTAATACAAACCAGGAACAAACCTGCAGCAATTATTAGTAGAAGAAATTCAATTTAGAGTGGATTATGTTCCTAATGACAATGTAGTAAATGTTCCTTCATGTCTCAGGTTTTGACTTAAAAATGTTTTTATTATTTGTAGTAAAGGGCTGGATACTTTTAACCCCAGGGTGAGGGCAGACTATTCCAACTGAATGGCCCTGTGTGCATCTAGGGCATAGGTCTGCAAACTTGGTCCTCATTACCCCACACAGTGCATGTTTTCCAGGTCTCCTCACAGAATCGCAAGTGAAATAATTAGCTCCACCTGAGGACCTTTTAAAATGTGTCAGTGAGTAATTAATACACCTGTGCTCCTGCTGGGTTACCTGCAAAACATGCACTGTGTGAGGTAATGAGGACCGAGTATGCAGACCTATGATCTAGGGGATGGGACGGGATCAGGACTGACAGCGGCATCCCAACGTGTAGGATCCCAACACCTGGAAGGTAAGTAAGCTAAACCTCATCCCCTAGCCCCCTAACCCTCCCTCCCCACAGCCTGACCCTAACCTCCCACCCACCAGATTGTAACCCTAGCATACCTCCCAACATGACCCTCTCCAGGAGGGACACAATGCTCTGATTCTAGACTTTTCTCTTAATCTGTGATTGCCATCACCTGTGTTGGACAGGTTAACGGATAGGAAAGGTGTTTCAGCACAGGTGATCTCAATCATATATTAAAAGGGAAGTCCAGGAGCAGAGCAGTTTGTCCCTCCTGGAGAGGGTCATGTTGGAAGCTATGCCCTAGCCCTCCCACTGCAGCCTAACTCTAACCTTCCCCCGCTGCCTAACCCTAAGCCCCCCCCCCCCCCCCCTGCAGCCTAACCCCAACCTTCCCCCGCTGCCTAAGCTTAACCTACACCACCCCACCAAACCCCCACAGCCTGAATCTGTGGAGCAGCGGTATACTTATGTTCAGGATGCCAGCAGTCAGGATTCTGTCGCCGGCATTTTGACCAGTGTTGGGATTCCAGCATCGCTATTATGACTGTCGGCATCCCGAACACATCCCTGTATCAAGCTTTAGAGAGGGTGTGCACCGCACTAGATACCAACTAACCATCTTGCGCAATAGAAAAATGATCCGCATACACCCACAAACCATACAAGACTCCCTCCCTCCCATCAATTCACCCTCTCTGCCTGTCAGGGATGGAATTAGGGATCAGGACCTCTAAGCACAATAGAAATCACAGCCCCGCTCTATCCAAGCTTATTATGTTTGGCTATAAGCCCTCATTTAATGATTGCCAATTTCATATACTAATTAAAAAAAAACATGATTTATATCATTTTGTTTTATTTTTAATTATGTATACATATTTAATAATTAGGACAGCTTACATGTGCAGTCTAAGCATGCCCTATCCAGTTACACGCCACTTAAGATGGCATGTGGTGCAGCGGAGTCAGAGCCGATCCTAGGCATAGGTAAACTAGGCAAATGCCTAGGGGCACAAGCAGCTTCTGCAGCATGCATATATTCTGTGTGTGACTGCAGTTGTTTCTGCACATGAAATACTACGTTACAGTGTATTCCTGGAAATCACTGTAACGTAGCATTTTGTATGCAGATACAGTCACACACAGAATATAGGCATGCTGCATATCATTTTAATCAACAGAAGCTGCTTGTGCATCAAAGCCACATAAAAATGCAAATAAGATGCATTTTCATAAAAAAAAAAGGCGCCCAACATTAGCACAGCTGGCAGCTGACTCACGCCAGGCATCTCCTGCTGCATGGCGTATCGAGGTATGAGGGCACATCTGTATCCAAGAAGAGGCAGAGTTCACAGTGTTAACGGCCATGTGAGTACTGTGTGTGGGTGGGTTGGTTGTGCAGTAGTGTTCGGCATATGTGTAAGGGCATTATGGGTGTCATGTGCATAAATGCATTAATAATATGTGGCAAATGTGTAAGGGGCACTATGTGTGTCATTATGTGTATAAGTGCACTAATAATGTATGGCATGTGTAAAAGGGACATTATGCATGTCATTATGTGTATAAGGGCATTAATAATGTGCGGCATATGTGTAAGGAACATTATGTGTATAAGGACATTAATAAAGGTTGGCATTATGTGTAAGGGGCATTACTGTGTGGTATTATGTGTATAAGGGCATTAATAATGTGTGGCATTATCTGTATAAGGTGAACTACGGTGTGGCGCAATGTGTAGAAAGGGCACTACTGTGTGGTCTAATGTGAATAAAGGGCAATAAGATGTGGTGTAATGTAAATAAGGGGCACTACTGTGACTAGTAACGTATATACGGTAAAGTGGTACTACTGTGTGATATAACATGAATTAGGGATACTATTGCATGATAAATTGTGAATAAAGTTGCACTACTGTGTGGCGTAATTTGAATTGGGGGTACTATTGTGTGGCCATGCCTCTTCCCAGCTAGAACATGCCCCTTTTTGGGCTGTGCGCCGAATGTGCACACTTTCCCTTTTTAAAATATAGGGAGTAGGAACACCAAAATGAGGACTGTATGTGTGGGGGGTGATGGTGCTGGCAAAGGGGTTCAGGGTCAGAGGTGGAACTAGTGGCTGTGCTAGGGGGCAACAGCCAAAATCTTGCCCAGGACGTCATATTGATTAGGGCTGGCTCTGAGCGGAGTGGAAATATTTTGTACTGGGAAATTTGGTACTAACAGTAGCAGCAAGTGGCACCACTGTACTACTACTACTACTGTCTGTTAAATATATTTATAATATTTCTGCCCTCAAAGTAAAATGTATTTTTCCATATGGGCATGACATGAGGCACCAAAATTTAGTTTTCAATGGCCCTATCCACCCAGCTCCTAACACCCCTGCAGACAGTTGGGCTGATTCAGGTCCCGATGTAGCAGTGGCTCATTCCGCAAAGTACCAATGTTCAGTCTGTAACGTCATACTGTCAGTGATTGAAAGTCTGCAGCTGCTTAGGGGCAGGCAGAGGGTACCATGCTGACCGCCACATACTCCCTTTATCAAGCAGAAATTGCAATCGCATCGCAATATCTGCTTGATAGCTGAAATTAAGTGGCAGGAGGCCCGCCGTCATGATTCTGATCACTGCGGCTGCATGTGATGTCAAGCAGACGCCGCAATCACGCCCACACCACGACACCCATTTCACTGATGCCGCCTGCATTTGGCCACCCCCCACCCGTGACTGTCTCTGACTGCTTGACAGGCAGAGGCGATCGCATTTTCTGCAGCAATCTGCAGAAAGTGCAGGCGCAGGACAGGCGCTGCACATGCGCCCGCATCTTTTTAGCAATATTTGCAGTTGGATTGCATTTTGCAATCCAACCTGAATTAGGCCCAATATCCTCTGTTTCCCACAATGGAGGCATGTTGCCATCATTTTGGGGGAGTGACGAGGCCAAGATCTCCGTTGCACCAAGCTTCGCTAAACTCTATAAGGACTGCTTTGAAGAGCAGCTAATTTGGGGTAGGCGGTTCGGTGCGAACCTGGTCCTCTATAAATGATTTACAGATGGCTAGTCTGGGATGGGGATGAGTGTTCTGTAGTAGAGTTTTTGGATTACTTAAATCACAATAGTTTCAATCTCACTTCCACGAGCATTTGTCACCCTTCTACTATCACTTTTTTTGATATGACTTACCATTCTTGATGACATCATTTAAATGAGTACCTATCGTAAAGAGGTTGGTACTAATAATTATATAGATTACACTAGTAACCACAATAAAAGATAGCTTGAAAATATGTCTCAGGTCAATTTATGTAGGTTACGCCACAATTGTTCTTCACAGCAGGTGTTTTAACAACAACCTTCAGATGTCTTGGAAATATTTAATAAAAAAAATCCCTGAACCTCTACTACAAGAAGCACTCAATTCCATGACCAAGATAGTTAGTCTTCTGAATCCCTCTAAAACATAGGTTCTAAAACTCGGTCCTCAGGACCCCACACAGTGCATGTTTTGCAGGTCTCCTCACATAATCGCAAGTGAAATAATTAGCTCTACCTGTGGACCTTTTAAAATGTGTCAGTGAGTAATTAATACACCTGTGTACTTGCCGGGTTACCTGCAAAACATGCACTGCGTGGGGTCCTGAGGACTGAGTTTGAGAACCTGTGCTCTAAAAGACAAAGGTCCAAATCTAGTCTAGCTAGATCTAGGCCATGATGTAATGGGAGCTTTTGCGGAAAAAGTCGGACAAACTCGGACAAATATAATGTGCCACTTTTTTCTGGAACTCGGCCAATGTAATGGCGTGCGTCTTTTACACTACCAATGCAAATGGCTGGCTGACTTCAAGCCTGCATTTCACCTTGTTTTAATCAGCCACAGAATCTGGGTAATTCATGAGTGTCCAAGTTTAAAGGGACAGTATGGTCAGCCCATGTACAGTATATGTGTTCTTCAAGGGTTGGGAAAGGGATTTTCTTTATAAAGGTCCTTCAAAATAAATAAATAAATATATATATATATATATATATATATATATAATATTAAATAGATTTTTCTGTCTTTATTTTTTATTTTTTGCCTCAGTTGGGGGTTTAGAGTACTTTGTGGTGTGGTAAAAGCCATTTTGTCTTTCTGGACAGCTGTGTTACTCAATCGGATATTATTTTTATTTTTGTTTTTTTTAAATTTCCATATTTTTATGTTTTTCTGTCTCTCTTATACAGTTTGGTTTTTATATTTAACTAGAGTGACCATATTATCCCTATTACCTGGAACGCTCATGGATTACACAGGTTCTGTGGCTGGCTGACTTCAAACCTACGTTTCAGCTAGTTTTAATCAGCCACAGAACCTGTACGTCCATGAGCGTCCCAGGTAAAAGGGATAATATGGTCACTCTAATTTAACTTAAAGGCTGTTGCTGGGATGTTTTATATGTGTGAACACTTAGTGCATGTTACTTAATCTGGTATCTGTTCAACTAATGGACTACAGGTGTTCGCATCTCATGTTTTCACCTGATTGGTGGAAGCCAGTATAAATTACCAGTCACCTGAGAGTTCACTCATTAATGCCTTTTGATAAAATCTTTGTGAGAGGGAAGAAAGACGTCGTCAAGGAGCTTTTCATACTGAACTGCCTTGTCCTATTCAGCTATATGGACAGTGTGGACGCTGTTATATGCTGCTTGCAACTGCTGCTGGTTAACTGCAGAGGACGGTAACTGAAGCTGTGGTCCCTATTGGAATTGATCCAGAAATTGCCAGCATTTGATCTCATGCACGATCAAGAGGATCAAACTACAAGTTGCATTCCAGCAGCTCATACATACGGCTACTACTGGCAGCCTTGATATTCATTGCAGCCTGAGGAGATTTGCTCACACATCACCCAGGAGATAACTTTCTGGAGATTTTAGCCCATTCGCTGGAATTGACAGCATGAGCCATTCACAGGCACTGTCTAAGCTGCTTTCACTAGAACAGGATTACCGCCCCAAGCAAATAAAGGGGAGATTTTACATGAGGAGGGTTCTATAATAGGTCATTTCAGCCAGGGAACCCCACTACTATTATTTATGCAAAGACTACTATGGCTACTATTTAAATCAGCTGGAGCCTAATTAGGTTTTGAATATATACTGAGATGACTATGGGGGTCATTTCGAGTTGATCGTAGCGGTGTTAAATTTAGCACAGCTACGATCGTAAACAGACATGTGGGGGGACGCCCAGCAGAGGGCTAGTCCGCCCCGCATGTCAGTGCCCCCCCCCCTCGCACAAATTCAAAAGCATCGCACACTGGCGATGTCTTTGTATCTGTGGAGTAACTCCCGGCCAGCGCAGCTCCTGCGGCTGGCCGGGAGTTGTGTGTCACTGCCGCTGGCCGCAGCGGCTGCGAGATGTCACGCAGCTGCCGCGCCACGCCCCCCCAACGGTCCGGCCACGCCAGCTTTGGCCGGACCGCGCCTACTAAACAGCGGCTTAACGCCGCCGTTCATCCCCCTCCCACCCAGCGACCACCTCTGTCTCAGAGGCAATCGCTGGGCACCGACGACTGCCATGCGCCAGCGTACTGCGGCGCCGTTCCGACCCGACAAACTGCAGCCAGCGATCGGGTTGGAATGATCCCATATGTCCACAAGAATATTTCCCAGTGGCTATGGTGCTATTTGTAATCATTGGAAGTGATATATGCATGTTGTGTAATTAATGAACTGCAGTTCAGTTTGTATTTATTGATATATTGTAATAAACTGTTACAGTAACAGCTATGGTGTTTTGTGTTAGTATGAGCGCGGACCTCTGCTACTCTTTTTCCTGGCCTCTTTGTTGGATCTGCGGCGGCTGGTGTGAACGACCCCATGGATCATGTAGCCGGCCGATGGTGTCACACGTAATCTGATCCTGGTCCTAGGTCGCAACACTGATCATTAATGCAAGCAGGAGGTGTGACACCTCCTGATGTGATAACATATTAGTGCTTTTGATGCTTCTGTGTAAGCAGTAGCGATAGCGCCTCAAACCGGGATCTAGTTAGCATATTGCCGTACAGCAGAGCTGGATGAAGGCTATGGGGGCCCCGGGGCACTTCAAACAGGGGGGCCCCTAATGTAGAGGCAGGGAGAGCAATTATATATATATATATATATATGGGATGTAGTTATATGACCGGCGGTCACAATACCGACGGCTACATTCTGCCCCCTCACAATCCCTACAGTCAGCATACCGGCAAGCAGGGACTACTCCCACTCCCACCCGTAGAGTGGGAACAGAACCTGTGGCAAGCTCAGCGCAGCTCACCACGAGCCCGCCGGGCAACTAAATGCCGAGATCCCAGGGTCGATATGGTGACCGGCGGCGGTCTCCAAATCACCGGTCACACAATACCAACATATATATATATATATATATATATATATACACACATACGTACACACACACAAGTATATTATCTATCAAAGGCATGATGTCTGGCTTTCCCTCTGCATGAACAATGCTGCGCCGGGTGCCCGCTGGGTGTTTGCACAAATAAATCCACAATAGTCCCGATGGTGCAGCACTCCTGGCGTCTAAGTAATACCACTGTTTTAGGCATAAGTTTGACAACGTTTCATTGCCCTTTATTAGTGTGGCACTTTCATCAGGTCATGACACGTATAAAGGGCACTGAAACGTTGCCAAACTTATGCCTACTTACTGTAGATGTCAGGAGCGCTGCACCATTGGGACTAATATATATATATATATATATATATATATATATATATATATATACACACACACACACATTATATATATATATATATATATATATATATATATATATAAAAAACAGGAATATGGGCACAAGCGACCAATGGTGTCTATAGTGAAGGAACATTAAAAAAAAATTATATAAAAAATGCATATTTATTTTACACGATATAAAAAAATAGTAATACACTTTTGTTTAAGAAAAATGCTCAAGCATAAAAATTCATATAAAATGGAAAAGGTTAAGGCTAAAAAGAAAAATAAATATAAAAGTACGAGGTACACATCAATTTGTAGTATATATATATATATATATACATACACATATGTACACACACACATATCTACACACATATATATATATATATATATATATAAATCTCTCTATCTATATATATATATATATATATATATATACTGTATATATATATATGTATATATATACTGTATATATATATATATATATATATATATATATATACATATATATATATGTAGATATGTGTCTGACAGACCCAACAGTTTAACATAGAGTAGCAGCAGGATTAAAGAAAAAAATATATATATACAGCCTGAGCCAGCTTACTTCATGCACGGCTGCTGGTGATACAGGAGAGCGAGAGCTACAGCTCGTGCTGGCTCCACTTCTTCCGTGCAGCCTGCGCGCCCAGCCACTGACTGAGCCGCAGGCTGCTACATCACGCCATTGGACAGCTGAGCCGTCGCTCAGCTGTCCTGTCCTCCACGCAACGCCGGCGCCACCGCTGTTAGGTTGCCAGGGCAACCTATGAGACGACGCGGGGTCCTGGAACGCAGTGCTGTAGATCGGATCGGTAACACAGATCCGATCTGTGGCAGGTGAGGCAGCGGGAGCCCTTTTAAAAAGGGGGGCCCGGGGTACATACCCCCTGGGCCCCCCCTTAATCCGGCTCTGCCGTACAGGGGTTAGGTGTTTAGGCATTAGGGGTAGGGTTAGGGCTAGGTTGCAGGGAGGGAGGGTTATGCACTAAGGGGGAGGGATAGGATTCTTACCTAGCAGGTGTCGGGATCAGGTGTACTATGATTGGCCGGTTTTCGGGATCCCGGTGCGCAGCATAACGGCGCCGGGATTCTGAGTGCCGGAATGCTGGCAGGGGGGCGAGTGCAAAAGAGCCACGCTATTTATTCTCCCTCCAGGGGTGTTGTGGACACCCCAAGAGGGAGAATAGTTGTCGATATCCCGGCAATTGGGATCCTGGCGCCGGTATGCTGAGCGCCGGGATCCTGACTGCCGGTATATCGAGTGCCATCCATCGGGATCCTGCTGGTCTGGATGCCGCTGTCAGTCTTCTGACCGCCAGCATCCCAAGCTGGCTCCAATACCATCCCCTCCATCCACATCAGAATCAGGCCCAATTATATTTTTATATGCAACCTACATGCATGTCATGCAAACCAGACATGTAAACAGAGCACATGACAACTCCAGGCCTGTGATGTGTATGTTCACTCCTTGGGTTCAGGTCTATGATCAGACTGATTATACTAGTTAATATGCTTAAACTTTATTTATAGGGCACCACAAGTGAGAGGACATTATCACCGTACACCTGGATAAGTTGGTGATAAATTTCAGCCACTGATGTGCCCTTTAGATGCACCAATCTGATCACTTCGCACTTCAAAGTGTGACCATGTTACCGCCAGCACCACCATCTTACAGCTGATGTTGGGACAGTACGACTGATGTGAGTCTAATTGCTGTGAGGGGAAGCAGCAGTCTGTCTACCTGCTCTGGCCTGGTGAGAACATTACACACGTGAGAGGTTTTGTTACCTTACTTGAACCACCCTTGTAGACAATTGTTTGGTTCTTCTGCACAGTGTCGGACTGGGGTATGAAGGGCCCACCGGGGGAATGCAGTGATAGGGGCCCATACTTAGAGGTGTGGCCAGCCTTCAAAGGGGGTGTGGCCAGCCTCCACAGAGGATTGAAATACACAATAGTCTAGTGCAGTGTAATGCAACATATCTACCATGTATAATACAAGTGCACAGTCTGGAACCTGATACCTAGAGGAAGGAGTGGGCCCTCAGTCAGTGTGGCCCACCAGTGGTTTCCCCTGTACCCCTGTGGGCCAGTCCGACCCTGCTTCTGCATTATTATATTATAGAATTACTACTCATACCCACTTGGTAAATGTGGATGTGACTAGAATAACAAAGTGAATGTATAACAGCTTACTAAAACTTTCCTGTGCATGAACCAATACCTTTTACTACTAATCAATACCAATGAAAATTGTCTAGAACTAGTGTTTTATTATATTCTATACCAATATTACTGGCCGGTGTTTTATATTGGCGATTTTATTCTATAACTGAATTCATTAAAATAATTTTCTGACAACCAGTGCTTCTCTTATTGTATATGTCTGTGTTATTTTAAAGGGTTAGGTAACCCCTTTATTGGGAGCTACTGGCTGTCAGAAAAAAAATGCACCTTTTTGACTGGTGCCATGTGTTGATTGTTTTTAGTTTCTTATGTCAAGTAACTATGGAAACACTTGCTTCAATCGTAATATTCTCAAAATGTAATTAATTTAGATCTTCCATATGTTGGAAATACGTGTGTACAAACCTGAGGATATGGCAGAGTTTCTGTACACACCAACAGATGCCTTACAATTACAAACAGCCCAGTTACGGAACCAGTGGAGTGGTTTTATTGAAGACTAGCGTTTGCCCGCAGCTTTGTCTACGTGGATGTCTGTTATTGCTCTGCGGAACTCATTTTAGTGCCATCTAATATTGTGATATATATTTTATATTGCACACATTGATCACACAATGTCTTTTTAAACAAAATATGCAGTTTTTCCTTAAGGGATTAACACAAAACGATTCTTGGGGGCTACTAACTCATGCACAAGCCAGGAAAAGCTGCTCATGGGAGAACCAGCTGGTCCTGAGATCTACGTCTGCAGCCCTGAGCGTTTGTCCTGCGACTTGTTGATCGTCATAGCGAAGCAGACACTTGCAGGAAACTGCAGGCGCTTGAATTGAGAAGGAAAATTGTTGGAGATAAGGGGTATACGTGGTATAAACACAGTCTCACCTGCGTCGCATCCCGATAGAATCTCTGCCTCAATTAGGTTCCTCTGCAGAGCAGTCACTAAGTCAGGTTCCGTTGTAGAACTTAGGCAGAGTCAAATTCTAGAGGCAAAAAAGGGGGTTTGGGGTAAAGCGCACTGTATTTTACCCTCTAGAGGGTGAGAAATGTATAATGATATTAAGTAATGTATGGTAATAATTAACTATGTGTTTGTAAATTATATGACACTCTAAATATAAATGGCCGGTGGTGCTCCCTAGAGTTATACAGCTACATATAGGAAGAAAGGAGAGAAAGAAAACTCTATTTTTGGGGGCATTCTTAAAAAAAGGTTGTTTTTTTGTTAATATTAACTTTTAACATATAAAATTCAAACGTAGGGGGATATTCAATTGTTTAAAAAGTCAGTTGGGTGTCTGTTTTTTTCCTAATAGACAGGAAAAAACAGACATCCAACCGACTTTTCAAACATTTGAATTCCCCCATAGTGTATAGTTGCAAACCTGCAAATGTAACAAAGGTTTACATATGTTATTGTTGGCAGATTAAGGTCGTTTATGATGACCTCCTTATTAGCTGTTAAATAGGGTGGCTCGCTTGGTAATGACTTTGATACAGGTAATAATTCCAAAAGGTTTCAGTTGTCACTTTTATTGAAATAAAAGTTTACTTTCTGGTACAGTAAATTGGCTGCAGTTACAACGTACACAGAAAGAAAAACAAGCTGACACTTGTTTGAATATACTGTGAATTTTTACTGTAACATTTTCAAAATATTGGTAACAATGTTGTTTATAGACACTGAGGCAGCACAATGCTATGCTTTCCGTTCACAAAATCAATAACAACATTGTCTCACAACTGGTAAGTCCTTCTATGGAAAAGCACTCCAAGAGCAGCCCTGGCAAACATTATGCTTACTCTGGGCACTGTCACCATTGGCAGTCTGCCCAGCGGTAAGTGAGCACACTTGTAGCAAAGTGCCTAGAGGAATGGCTGCATGGAGTTATGGTGTCTTCTTTGTCCGCTATAATAACCTTTGAATTAATAACAGCACTGTACCATGATACACGGAAAAACATCTGCGAAAGAGAATCCAGCAATACAAATAGCAAAAAGTGTCAGGACATTTACTGGTAGCAAAGTATCACGAAGAGTTGTAATAATTTTGTTGTGGTCACATTTGCATGTAATTGGCAAAATATATTGTTTTACAGTTAATGAGTACTTCTGTGGTCACGTGGGGATCCGGTCTCTAGGTTGACACTATCTAGGTCGACCACTATTGGTCAACAGGGTTTCTATGTCGACGGGGTCTCTAGATCGACATGTTCTAGGTCAACAGGTCGACACGAGTTTTTCACGATTTTTTTCTTTTCTATTGAACCTTTTCATACTTAATGACCCACGTAGACTTCAATTGGGAACGGTAACCTGTGCTGAGCGCGAGGCACCTTGCCTGAAGCATGGCGAGTGAATCGAGCCACGTGTGGGAACACAGTGCATTAATTGGGGTTCCCGGTCACTGTACGAAGAAAATGACACAAAAAAAACATTAAAAACCGCACGTCGACCTTTTGACCTGTCGACCTAAAGACCCTGTCGATCAATAGTGGTCGACCTAGACACTGTCGACCTAGTTACTATCTACCTTCCATACCACACCCGGTCACGTGACCGGTGCACACTGTAATGTTTAGGAATTGGTTATTGTAGTATCATCTAAATCAACAGCAATGTTATTGGTGAGCCACATAAGTGGTAAAGCACAGAAAGTTAAAAAACAGATCAAAGTCAGAGTCAAATTCCACAGAAGAATGAACACCAACTTTTAGTGCAACGCTATATGTAATTAATTAGCTGAACTTCTGATTGCACACCTCCCCCTTTGCAGCTGATATTGGCCCTCATTCCGAGTTGATTGCTAGCTGCTTTCGTTCGCAGCGCAGCGATTAGGTAAAAAAGCGGCACTTCTGCGCATGCGTATGGGGCGCAGTGCGCACGCGCGACGTACTTTCACAAAAGCCGATGCAGTTTCACACAAGCTCTAGCGACGCTTTTCAGTCGCACTGCTGGCCGCAGAGTGATTGACAGGAAGTGGGTGTTTCTGGGAGGTAACTGACCGTTTTCGGGGAGTGTGTGTAAAAACGCAGGCGTGTCAGATAAAAACGCAGGAGTGGCTGGGGAAACGTAGGTGTGGATGGCCGAACGCAGGGCGTGTTTGTGACGTCAAAACAGGAACTAAACAGTCTGAAGTGATCGCTAGCTAGGAGTAAGTCTCGAGCTACTCAGAAACTGTACAATCTTTTTTGTAGCAGCGCTGCGATCCTTTCGGTCGCACTTCTGCTAAGCTAAGATACACTCCCAGAGGGCGGCGGCTTAGCGTTTGCACTGCTGCTAAAAGCAGCTAGCGAGCAAACAACTTGGAATGAGGGCCATAGTTGTAGCATTTAAGAGCAATATTATCAAGGCCTGCAGTCAGGACTTGGCCTGCTTGTAATTGTGAAGAATGCATTTGTTAAGGATGTATTTTAAGGATGATGTTAGAACCGGAGTTTGAACTGAATTTGGACTATGCTAAAATCTCTAATTAAACTAGTTACCCAAACACTGCAACTCAGGACCATTATGTGGCCTCTCCTCACCTCTGCCATGAGAACACCAGGACCAATGCCTACTACTCCTCTGTCCAAGAACATCATGACTTCCCCCGGGACTACCCATCAGGCTGAGCAGGGAACTGAGGGGCGTGCGCACAGGGCCGTCTTTTCGTATGGGCTCAATGGGCACTTACCCAAGAGCCCCAGGAGTATAAGGGTCCTAGGTTGATAGCTGAGGGTCCCATCTTTCCAGGGGTACCAGATTTTTGAAAATCGGCCCTAGGGAACCGGAGATATCTGACTTCAAAGCAGTGGTCCCCATTTGAGCCTATTAATTGCTCTTCCCAGCCTAATCTCTCTGGCTCTGTATGACTTACAGTTTTTCTAAGGGTATATGCCAAAAGGTGGGAGTCTCCACTTTCGGTGGACATTGGCAGCTTGTCTCTACTGTGCTCAGAACCAGAGATATCAGCCTTCCAGCAGCTGGTCCCTGCTCCAGCTCCACACGCCTAATATGCAGTTTTATATATTCATTGGTGGATTGCTCTGGCTCCTGAACTCTCATCCCCAAGTCCCCAGTACCTCCTCAAAGGTGAGACTCTCTAATTTTTTTATCCCATTCAAAGCTAAGCAATCTTTTTCCCGGAACTTGAGATACTGTATCAGCAGTCAAGCAAGCAGCCCTCTCACCAGAAAATGAAGAATATTAAGCCCAGTCCACTACCGACCCCTCCCTATATTAAAAACACCCCATACCACCCTGGAAGTCATGTACCGAGGCCCCTTCATTCAACCCAACGCCCCCTTCTACAGTTTAGTGTTCTACCTCCCGCCCCATTTCCCATCATCTGTGCAGTAAAGGAGTAATTAGCAGAAATTACTGTTCCAGATACTACATGCTGAGTGGAAGATAGAACACCCCTAGCGCCCGCAGGACATCAAAGCTGCCGCTGATAGCACCCCCCAGATGGGTAAGGGTCCCAGTGCATTGCTGTGCCCAGGGGCCCACACTGCTGTTAAGATGGCCCTGCATGCGCATCAGGACCAGACTTTGCTGGGTCACTTCCAGTGGACATTAATGTGCTCCCCACACTCTCACACCCACCCGCACTGCTCTCATGAGACCACATTTATCATTTTCACAAAATAATGTTAGTACAGTTTTCCTGCAAATGTGTTTTTCGCTTCTCTTTCTTCTTACAGCGTACTTCCACCCCACTGTGTGCTATTCCTGTAATGTGTACCTCCATTGGTTGCACACCCTGCCAGCAGTAACCTACGCAGTGCGCCCCACATGGCTGCCTCGGATGGTTCCTTCGTGGGCAGGGTGTACTTCATTTGGATCTTTCTATGCAGGGTATGGCGTACTCCTACACTCGTGTCAGTTTTCCCATAAATGCATTTGGCCCCTGTATGGCGTATCTCCCACTGTGTAACCTTCGTAGTACACCCAACATGTCTGCCTTATCTGGTGCGCTTGGGGATGGGATGAAAAATACATGGACATGATGGTTTTGTTGGAACCCTACTCTGAACTTAAGGACTCTGCAATCTCCCCATTTTGTGTTCTCTTCTAGGGGTGGACTATTCCACCCTGGGTAATCCTACGCAGTGCGCCTAAGATGGCTGCCGCACTTGGTACCTTGTGAGGGTGGAATACACAGCCCTTGGAGGTTATTACCCAAAATGCCTACACCAATCATGCATTATTCTTTCTGTGTGCTCAAGGTTTTTTTTTTTTCAATTATCTGTTTGGTTTACCTTTTGATGTAATACTTAAATCTTCTTTATTTTGTGCATTGTTTGAGTTCTAGTTGGCGCTGCGGATGGCTGCCTCGGTGCTGCTCTGCCAAGCAGCCTTCGTTTTTAGGGGGTCATTCCGACCCGTTCGCACGCAGCGTTTTATCGCTGCGGTGTGTACGGGTGCGGAATGCGCGGCGGGCGCAGTGCGCGCACAACGTTGCCTGGTGACAGGGGTCGCTGGGTTATGTTGCGGCTTAAGAAGAAAGCAGTTGCAGGACGGACCGCAAAGAAGATTGACAGGAAGAGGGCGGTGCAGGGTGGATCCGGACCATTTGGAGCCGTTTTCGGGGAGTGGTGAGTAAAACACAGGCGTGCCCAGGAGAACGGAGGGTGGAGGTGTGACATCAAAGCCGGGCCCATCATCGCTGGATCCATCGCACAGGGTAAGTATGTCCAGGGCTGGTCTTGTTTTGTGTGAAATTTTTTTAGCTTAGCAGGACTGTACAAGCGATCGCAGCCCTGCTAAGCTAAAATACACTCCCCCATAGGCGTGGACTAGTTGATCACAGCAGCAGCAAAAAGTTGCTGGCTGCGATCAACTTGGAATGACCACCTTAGTCTTACATGTATAATTTGTCGAGTCTATTGTACAATTGCAATGTGCAGTATGAACTCATACGTGTAATGTTTGTAATGTATGCTACGTTTTCCCCACTTTTTATGCTATGTATTCCCCCTTCATGTTGCTACTTGGCGATGCATTGTACCACAAAGAATTCCTAGTGTACGCGAGTACACCTGGCCAATAAAGCCGATTCTGATGCTAGGGCCTAATTCAGACCTGATCGCAGCAGCAAATTTGTTAACTAATGGGCAAAACCATGTGCACTGTAGGGGGGCAGATGTAACACGTGCAGAGAGAGTTAGATTTGGGTGGTGTGTGTTCAAACTGAAATCTAAATTGCAGTGTAAAAATAAAGCAGGCAGTATTCACCCTGCACAGAAACAATATAACCCACCCAAATCTAACTGTCTCTGCACATGTTATATCTGCCCCCCCCCCCTGCAGTGCACATGGGGGGGTCATTCCGAGTTGATGAGCATATAGACGATCATCTTCCCTGACATGCGGGGGGACGCCCAGCACAGGGCTAGTCTGCCCCGCATGTCAGTCCCCCCCCCCCCCGCACAAATACAAAAGCATCGCACAGCGGCGATGCTTTTGTATTTGTGGAGTAACTCCCATCCAGCGCAGCTCCTGCAGCTGGCCGGGAGTTGATTGTCGCTGCCACTGGCCGCAGCAGCTGCGTGAGACGTAACGCAGTCGCCGTGGCCCGCCCCCCCCAATGGTCCGGCCACGCCTGCGTTGGCCGGACCACGCCACCATCCAGCCCCCTCCTGCCCTGCGACCGCCTTTACCTGTCAATCAGGCAGAGGCGATCGCTACTGAATGGCGGCCTTTGGCTGACCAGCATGCGCCATTCCGACCCGATCGCTGCGATAAACTGCAGCGAGCGGGTCAGAATGACCCCCATGGTGTTGCACATCAGCTAACAAATTTGCTGCTGCGATCAGGTCTGAATTAGGCTCATAGCCATTTTGGACTTGAGGAGCCTGAACACTGCACACGCCGAGTGTCAAGTGTCTGGTTTTTCCTTTATTATCCTCTTTACTTAGTGTTGTTAAAGTTGCATGTTAATCATCTACCTGCATATTACTGTGGCCATTCTCTATAATGGCAGTTCTTTAAAAAAAAATAAAAAGTAAAAATAAAGTAGTTCTACGCATACTTGTAGGTTGCTGAGGCCATCTAGTGGCCGCTCTATATGATTAAAAGTCAGTTTTCTATATTGAACTTGTATAATTCCTTTCCACTTATCCTATTGTACACGTCCAGATTTTATTTATTTTATAGGCCTTCTCTTCCTTCAGTTTTTTCAATTCCTTGATAAGCCATTACCTCCTGCTAATATTGATAGAAATAGACTCTTCTCTGCCTAATCACGAGGGACAGATTGTTGCCGTGTCTCCTACATCAGCTGCAGACATGGCAGAGATGATTTCTAAGATCATTATGCCCCAGATTGCTGAAACATTTTAGTATCTTGTAGCAAACTGGAAGCAATCCTTGGCTAAGGTGGAATCTAAAGCCAGACATGCATTATGTAATTACGGGCCCAATCTGCTGATTATCAGTGGATCGGGATGATAATTGCATAGTGTATGGCCGTGATCGATCAGTGATGCATGCATGCAAGATCTTCCTACATTTCTGACTGATCAGCCGCATTTGACAGTATATGCGCGGCTGACCGCCCGCATTTCCATTGTTCCTTCACAGGAGAGGATACAAGAAATGTTTCCTCCCCTTTGGGAGGCCTGAAGATATCATGTTGCTATATATTGTGATATATCTCAGTATATGACCATGATATCTGCTGGTTTCAAGCAGTGACACACAGGGGGTCTGAGTGCCAAGAAACCGCCAGTGATGGACCAAGGTTCTTTTTCTTTTAACAAAGCCGCCTACCGCAGTCCGTGATTTAAGACCCGCCCATTGTAATGCCTACTGACGCAATGTCCCACCACATCAGGGACCTGTACCTTCTGGTCTTTCACTACCTAAATATTGGTAAGTATGGTGGGTGGGTGGGTGTGTTTGAGGAGCTGTAAGAAGACGAGCATAGGTAGTAGGGATAAACATTAATAGACCCATTGACAGACAAGTCACCTCTGAGCTGCTGGCCTCATACTTTACTACTGAAACTGCTTCACAATTTAGGGCCTGATTCAGATCTGATCTGAATTAGGCCCTTAGAGTGTCCATCATTTGACTGACATTTGGTATCTTTTAAACCCAATAGACCACAGGTTCTCAAACTCGGTCCTCAGGACCCCACACGGTGCATGTTTTGCAGGTCTCCTCACAAAACCACAAGTGAAATAATTAGCTCCACCTGTGGACCTTTTAAAATGTGTCAGTAAGTAATACACATGTGCACCTGCTGGGTTACCTGCAAAACATGCACTGTGTGGGGTCCTGAGGACCGAGTTTGAGAACCGCTGCAATAGACCGATCCTATACTCGGCTCTCCAAAGTCCATATACAACTTGTACTATGTATTTGTAGAACAGGGTTTTGGTACCTGTGATATCATAATCTCCAACCATGCCCCTATTCATCTCTTTGTTTTATCCCTCACCCGCAGTGGAAAGTGTTAAATTTGCCGGCTGTCGGGATCCGGGCAGTCAGGATACAGAGGCCGGAATCCCGACAGCCAACAACGCCACCAGCCGGAATCCTGGCGCAACAGGACTATTCCCATCCATAGGTGTCCACGACACCCATAGAGTGGGAATGAATCCTGTGGCGAGCAGCCAGCCATCAAGCCGGCAGCGTAGCGAGCCCACAAGGGGACTCTTTGCGCTCGCCCCGCTGCTAGTATTTGCTTAATTTTTGGTTAACTCAGACTATTGAGATAATTCAGACGTGTTCTTGGAGGCGTTGAAAATTGTGATGTGGTGCCACATAAATCAGTGTCTAGGAGACAGGAGCCTAATGTTAGAAATAATATTTTCATGACCCTACTTTTTTAAGTGCTTAGGATATATGCTGTCAGAGTGCTGACTCTTTTGAGACAAATAAACACACTTGTGGGCCTTTAGAAATACTCTTTATTGCCCAAGACAAATAAAAACTATGGTATGGAGAAACAGTAAATTTAGGCAAACAGACCACGTTACTTTTTAGCCATCATGCCCAGGGACTAGATAAAGAAAAGTTATATGGCTGCTTTTAAGGGGGGTAATTCCAAGTTGATCGCAGCAGGATTTTTGATAGCAATTGGGCAAAACCATGGCCCTCATTCCGAGTCGTTCGCTCTGTAATTTTCTTCGCATCGCAGCGTTTTTCAGCTTAGTGCGCATGCGCAATGTTCGCACTGCGACTGCGCCAAGTAATTTTGCTATGAAGATAGTTTTTTTACTCACGGCTTTTTCTTCGCTCTGGCGATCGTAGTGTGATTGACAGGAAATGGGTGTTACTGGGCGGAAACACGGCGTTTTATGGGCATGTGGATAAAAACGCTACCGTTTCCGGAAAAAACGCAGGAGTGGCTGGAGAAACGGAGGAGTGTCTGGGCGAACGCTGGGTGTGTTTATGACGTCAAACCAGGAACGACAAGCACTGAACTGATCGCAGATGCCGAGTAAGTCTGAAGCTACTCTGAAACTGCTAAGTAGTTTGTAATCGCAATATTGCGAATACATCGTTCGCAATTTTAAGAAGCTAAGATTCACTCCCAGTAGGCGGCGGCTTAGCGTGTGTAACTCTGCTAAAATCGCCTTGCGAGCGAACAACTCGGAATGAGGGCCCATGTGCACTGCAGGAGGGGCAGATATAACATGTGCAGAGAGAGATAGATTTGGGTGTGGTGTGTTCAATCTGCAATCTAATTTGCAGTGTAAAAATAAAGCAACCAGTATTTACCCTGCACAGAAATAAAATAACCCACTCAAATCTAACTCTTACTGCACATGTTATATCTGCCTCCCCTGCACTGCACATGGTTTTGCCCAATTGCTATCAAAAATCCTGCTGCGATCAACTTGGAATTACCCCCAAGGTTCCCTCCTTGGATCACTTGTCGATGCAGACTCCAGATATAGTTGAAAAGTTTCCAAACAAAATATGTATGAATGGTTGTATTAGGCTGATGGGGGTGTAGTATGGTATGCCGGCGGTCGGGCTCCCGGCGACCAGCATACCGGCGTCGGGAGCCCGACCACCGGCATACCGACAGTGTGGCGAGCGCAAATGAGCCCCTTGTGGGCACGGTGGCGCGCAGCACGCTATTTTATTCTCCCTCCAGGGGGGTCGTGGACCCCCACGAGGGAGAATAAGTGCCGGTATGCCAGCTGTCGGGATCCCGACAACTGGCATACTGAAGACCACCCGGCTGATGGAGTAGACCCTATTCAAAAGTAAATGCTGAGCAAGGCCTGATTCTATTACAGATTTTAAACTTCTGGCTAAGGCTACAGTTGATCCTCCCTGATCTATTGAGTGCTCTTCAGCTTGGGAAAAGTCTGTACTCTGTCAATTGGACCAGCAGAACATGTTACTCAGTCTAGATACTACTAAAGATCTTGATAAGATACTGTGGATGCATCGATAAAAGGTGTTAGGAAAAATGAATGAGCCCAAGGCTCTACAAGGTAGCACTCGGGCCCGGCGCTGCCCGCTCAGCAAAGGGATGCAGTGCAGGTAGGCGCTAGGATGCAGAGGCGCTCTTCCTGCTCTGCATCTCTGTGCTGAGTTTCCGTGCTGCTGCTCTTGTCACCCTACTACAGATACAGGCAGCGGCGCCGGCAGCCCGAAGAGTCTGTCTCCCCTCTCCCTGTCAAAGCCGCAGAGCAGTCAGTGTTCATCTAGATGACAAAAGGGGTGGGGCTAATACGGATGGAGGGGTGGGGTAACACGGGTTCAAGGTGCGGAGCTACACGGACCAGGCTGCTGTGTTGAAGAGGGAGAGGAAGCTGCTCCTGATCCGGCCAGCCAGATTTAGGTAAGTGGAGGGAAAGAGAGAGTGAGTGAAAGTGTGTATGTTTGTAGGGGGATTATGTGTGTAGGTGGCAGTACTACTGGGGGGATTATGTATAAGTATTACTAGGGGCACTATACTGTATGTCTAAGTGGAGCTGCTTCTGGGGCACTGTGTATAAGCACCACAACTACTGGGGTCACTACTCTCTCTGCCGTAATGTGTGAAAAGGGGATGCGGTCTACCGTAATGTATAAAAAGGGGACGCTGTCTGCCGTAATGTGTAAAAAGGAGGATGCGGTCTGCCGTAATGTGTAAAAAGGAGGATGCGGTCTGCCGTAATGTGTAAAAAGGGGGACGCTGTCTGCCGTAATGTGTAAAAAGGGGAGGCTGTCTACCGTAATGTGTAAAAAGGGGACTGTCTGCAGTAATACGTAAAAAGGGGACGCTGTCTGCCGTAATGTGTAAAAAAGGGGACGCTGTCTACCGTAATGTGTAAAAAGGGGACGCTGTCTGCCGTAATGTGTAAAAAGGGGACGCTGCTTGCCGTAATGTGTAAAAAGGGGACTCTGCTGTAATGTGTAAAAAGGGGACTCTGCTGTAATGTGTAAAAAGGGGACTCAGCCGTAATGTGTAAAAGAGGGACACTGCCGTAATGTGTAGAAAGGGGACGCTGTCTGCCATAATGTGTAAAAAGGGGAACGCTGTCTGCCATAATGTGTAAAAAGGGGGACTGCTGCCGTAATGTGTAAAAAGGGGGACGCTGTCTGCCGTAATGTGTAAAAAGGGGACTCTGTCTGCCGTAATGTGTAAAAGAGGGACGCTGTCTACCGTAATGTGTAAAAAAGGGGACATTGTCTGCCGTTATGTGTAAAAAGGGGGACTGTCTGCCGTAATGTGTAAAAAGGGGAATCTGTCCGCCGTAGTGTGTAAAAGGGGCTCTACCTGGTGTAGTGGTGCTACTATGCGGCGTCATTTGAATAATGGAGACTACCGTTATATGAATTGGTATTATTTTGTGGCCACACCCCTTCCCCATGAAGCCATGCCCCTATATTTTTTGCGTGCGCCTACGGCGCGCACTGCCCCTGTTTTACATAGAGGGGGGCTCCCGTGCCGCTTCTTGCACACAGCGCTAAGATGTCTAGTTACAGCACTGTTGCTAGGTATCCATTTCCCTGGCCCTGAGCAGGTCTCCCTCACCAGATCCTCTCCAGGGGTGAGGGGGTAGAGTTGGACGGGATGAGCGGGGCCCAAAGCATTTTGTTGCACCTGGGCCCACCGCTCGTTAGTTCTGCCACTGGCACAACTACTGGGGGCACTGTGTATAAGCAGCACAACTACTGGGGGCACTATGCATAAGCAGCACAACTACTGGGGGCACTGTGTATAAGCAGCACAACTACTGGGGGCACTGTGTATAAGCAGCACAACTACTGGGGGCACTGTGTATAAGCAGCACAACTACTGGGGGCACTGTGTATAAGCAGCACAACTACTGGGGGCACTGTGTATAAGCAGCACAACTACTGGGGGCACTGTGTATAAGCAGCACAACTACTGGGGGCACTATGCATAAGCAGCACAACTACTGGGGGCACTGTGTATAAGCAGCACAACTACTGGGGGCACTGTGTATAAGCAGCACAACTACTGGGGGACTGTGTATAAGCAGCGTTACTACTGGGGGCACTATGCGTGTCAGTGGCACTATGCATATAAGCAGCGCTACTCCTCGGGGCACTATGCGTGTTATCTGCGCTATTACTGGGGGCACTATGCGTGTCAGTTGCGCTACTACTGGGGGCACTGTGCGTATATGCGACGCTACTGCATGCGGTGTAATGTGAATAAGATTATGCTACTGTGTGGAGTAATTTGAAATGGGGATACTATTGTGTGGCCACGTCACATCCTTGTGAGACCACATACCCTTCTTCTTTGTGTGCCGTCCCTCTGTAAAGTATGGGAGGGCGCAAATTTATAGTTTACAGGGGGGCGCCGAACACCCTAGCACCGGCCCTGGTAGCACTGAACTCATATCACATTTCTGTTGAATGAACTACGTGGAGGTAGACTCCTGAGAAACAGGGAAACCCTATCACACCTTCCTTTCAACCTAGCTTTGGATCTCCATCTTCACCTGATTCACCATTCATGGGTTCTTCAGTGTGTTTTTTTTTTTTTTTGTGAAACCCGTGAGATAAAAGTTACAGCTTTTGTGGATGACATCCTTGTGTACCTCACCTTTAACAGGCCAGTCCCTTCCTCTTTATCTGTCCACACTTAGGGGCGAATTCAATTAGCCGCACAATCGCTGTAATTTACCACAATTGCTATTTTTGCTGCAAATACCGGACTTTTCGCAGGTATGCGTGCTCACGCAATTCGCCCCATTCAATTGCAAATTCGCGAAACTGGGATTACAGCAAAAATTGTTGCCAAAAAGTGAAAAATGGGTAATTCTGTCCATTCCCACAAAAAAGGTAAAAATAGGATTTTGGTACTTACCAGATAAATCCTTTTCTTTGAATCCACAGGGGTCACTGGAGTACTCTTGGGATATGGACGGTGCGATAGCAGGGATAGGCACATTTAAATATTTAAATGTGTAACCCTCCTCACCCTCCATACTCCCAAGGTAGCTCAGTGGTTTTTACTGAGCTGAATAGGAGTGAAAGAGGATAAATAATGGAGAATTACATATATTATAAGATAACGGACAACTATAAAGTTGACACATAACGGACAACTAGAAAGTTGACACGACAATAGATAACAATCACCTTAACATCAGAATAAGTCGGTGATAATGTGTTACCATAAGTTTTTCGGAACTTACCACAAGACAGGTGAAACTGCTCTTGGTGGGCGTCCAGTGACCCCTGTGGATTCAAAGAAACTGATTTATCTGGTAAGTACCAAAATCCTATTTTCTTTTTCATCCACTAAGGGTCACTGGAGTACTCTTGGGATGTACCAAAGTTTCCGCCTAGGGCAGGAGAGCAGGTTGGCACCTGTAACACTAGACGGCCAAAGGTAGATGCTGATGTCGCACATGTATCAAACTTGTAAAAGCGCACAAACGTGTGCACTGATGACCATGTAGCTGCACGGCAAAGTTGCGTCGTAGAGGCTCCACGACCTGCTGGCCATGACGTTCCCACAGAATGTGTGGAGTGTGCTGAAACGGATGCAGGTGGTTGTAGACAAGCATGAAAGTAAGCCTGACGAATGGTCAGCTTACTCCATCTGGCCAAGGTCTGCTTGGAAGCTTGCAAACCTATCTTGACTGCATCAGAGAGAACAATCCGTTTTACATACTGTTGATGTTCGGGCTACCTAAGTAGGCCAAAGTAGCTGGAGTTCCTGAACCTTCTGAAAAACAGGAACTACAATTGGTTGATTGATGTGAAAAGCAGATACTACCTTTGGTAGAAAAGCGGGATTCATCCGAAGTTCCACTCTGTCATCATGAAACACCAAATAAGGTGGCTTGCATGACAAGGCACCCAATTGTGAAACACGCCTTGCTGAAGCTAAGGCTAGGAGAAAAACTGTTTTCCATGTTAGAAACTTAACATAAACGTGTTTTAAGGGTTCAAAACTTGAAGACTGTAAAAAATCTAAAACCAGATTCAATCCCATGGAGCTGTAGGTGGTATAAACGGAGGTTGAACTCTAAGGACACCTAGCAGGAAAGTGTGAACTGTTGGCAAAAGAGCCAATCGCCTCTCAAAGAAAATTGACAAGGCAGAGACTTGCACCTTTAGTCTAGATAAACGTGGTCCTCATCTATCCCCGTCTGTAAAAATAGCAACAGACGGGATAACTTGAAAGATGATGTCGGAAACTCAGAGCTTCATACCAACCTACATTAGCTTGCCAAATCCTGTGACAATGAGCTGCTGCGACTTCGAGTCCCTTCTTGTTTGTTGATGTATGCGACTGCCGTCGTGTTGTCTGACTGAACCTGAACCGTCTGAGACTGGAGCATGTGAACTGCCTGTCGTAGCGCATTGTAAATTGACCCGAGTTCCAGGACATTTATGGACAGTAATCTTTCTAGGTCTGACCATAGACGCTGAAGCTGATTTGTAGGACTACTGCTCCCCAACCTCTGAGACTTGCGTCCGTTGTCTGAATTTGGTAATTCCAGACTCCGAACAGTCTTCCCGAGGTGAGATGAGTATGTGGAGAAACCAGAGTAGTGATACTCTGGCCCTTGAAGACAAACGCACCATCTGATGAATCTGTAGACAAAATTCTGACCACTGCGCGAGAAGATCCAGTTGAAAAGAACGTGAGTGAAATCTTCCAAAGTGGAATAATTCTAAAGACGCCACTATTTTTCCTAACAGTCGAATGCACAAGTGCACCGAGACTGTCCGTGGATCGAGCACAAACTGTACTAGAGGACAAATACTTTGTGTTTTCTGTTTTGGCAGGTAAATTTGTTGATCTACCCGTATCCAGACTCATTTCTAGGAATTGAATTCCTTGACACGGAACCAGGCTTGATTTCTAGAAGTTGACAATAACCTTGACCCTGTTGGTGAACTGGAATCAAACTGCTGAATCTACAAGAAACTGCACCGTGGTCTGCAGAGCCACCTTTTTGTCTCCTGACACAGGCAGGCCTGCTTTGGATCTCTTGTCTTCAAAAACCGCAAAAGTGGTAGACAATCGAACTCTATTTTGTAATATCTTGAACACTAAATTGTGGACCCACAACAAGTCAAAATGAGGCTCAGTAGTGTGTGTGGCCTCCACGTGCCTGTATGATCTCCCTACAACGCCTGGGCATGCTCCTGATGAGGTGGCTGATGGTCTCCTGAGGGTTCTCCTCCCAGACCTAGACTAAAGCATCCGCCAACTCCTGGACAGCGTTGGTGGATGGAGCGAGACATGATGTCCCAGATGTGCTCAACTGGATTCAGGTCTGGGGAACGGGCGGGCCAGTCCATAGCATCAATGCCTTCGTCTTGCAGGAGCTGCTGACACACTCCAGCCACATGAGGTCTAGCATTGTCTTTCATTAGGAGGAACCCAGGGCCCATATGGTCTCACAAGGAGTCTGAGGATCTCATCTCGGTACCTAATGGCAGTCAGGCTACCTCTGGCGAGCACATGGAGGGCTGTGCGGCTCCATAAAGAAATGCCGCCCACACCATTACTGACCCACTGCCAAACTGGTCATGCTGGAGGATGTTGCAGGCAGAACGTTCTCCTTGGCGTCTCCAGACTCTGTCACGTCTGTCACATGTGCTCAGTGAGAACCTGCTTTCATCTGTGAAGAGCACAGGGCGCCAGTGGCGAATTTGCCAATCTTGGTGTTCTCTGGCAAATGTAAGCACAACCCCCACCTGTGGACATCGGGCCCTCATACCACCCTCATGGAGTCTGTTTCTGATCGTTTGAGTAGACACATGCACATTTGTGGCTTGCTGGAGGTCATTTTGCAGGGCTAAAGCAGTGCTCCTCCTGTTCCTCCTTGCACAAAGGCAGAGGTAGCGGTCCTGCTGCTGGGTTGTTGCCCTCCTATGGCCTCCTCCACGTCTTCTGATGTACTGGCCTGTCTCCTGGTAGCGCCTCCATGCTCTGGACACTACGCTGACAGACACAGCAAACCTTCCTGCCACAGCTCGCATTGATGTGCCATCCTAGATGAGCTGCACTACCTGAGCCACTTGTGTGGGTTGTAGACTCCGTCTCATGCTACCACTAGAGTGAAAGCACCGCCAGCTTTCAAAAGTGACCAAAACATCAGCCAGAAAGCATAGGAGCTGAGAAGTGGTCTGTGGTCACCACCTGCAGAACAACTCCTTTATTGGGGGTGTCTTGCTAATTGCCTATAATTTCCACCTGTTGTCTATTCCATTTGCACAACAGCATGTGAAATTGATTGTCAATCAGTGTTGCTTCCTAAGTGAACAGTTTGATTTCACAGAAGTGTGATTGACTTGGTGTTACATTGTCTTAAGTGTTCCCTTTATTTTTTTGAGCAGTATATATATATATATATATATATATATAAATATAATATAAGTATTTTTCCAGCTATACAATTACTTCTTTATTAAGCAGTGTTTTATATACATTCCCTGTACTAGGGACCATAACTTTTCTTAGCGCTGAGGCTGACGGCAGGTTTCCATGGCATCGGTGCCAGGAGGCGTACGTCGCAATCGTGTGACGTCACTGGAGCTCGTTGCCGATGCAGCAGCGCGCAGTGATGGTCTTGGTGGCGGGATGTTTAATCTTATATAAGGTAAGACATGTTTATGTGCGTTTGCTGTCCTGACGAAAATTTACGTAATAAATTGAAACGTTGACATGGAGACCTGATGGTTTAATTATCTACTGCATGGATTTAAGACCTGTGAGTGCCGCTGCTTTCCCCCATTTGTTGCAATTTCTTTTGATGGCACCCAGGCAAGTTGGACTGTGTTTGTGAGTGCCGGTCACCTACCAATATATGTATATAGATTATGGAGTTGCCGCCCTCTGCACATTGGGGACGGTTCCTCGCTTCTCCTTAGACAAGGCACCATACATTAAATTCTGACCAGGACCCTTTTTTTTTTTTGCTGTTTTTAAACTTTTACTTGTTGAATCCACTTTCCATAGTGTGGATTTCTCTTTGTTGGACTACAAAAATGGCACATGAGGCAGCTGCGCCTGGTACCAGTGGCTTTAGGGATGTCACTCTACCACTGGGGGAAATGTTTTAATTTTCAGATGCGGAGGCAGAAGCTATCCTGTTTACAGAGGCCATTGACGTTGCTGGGAGTGCTTTATCCAATGATCAGCTATACTTTCAACTAATCCGGATGAAAAGGAAAGAAATAGACTATCTGATACATGGGGTCACACTGAGTGATTATTTTCGAAAGAAACAAATCCCCAGGGGATTTCGGGTAAAAACACCCCCACAATTGGCAAGTTCAACCCCGACTTTTGTCGAAAATGGGTTGCCATATTAAACAAATGCAGTTTTGACCTACTTCTACTAGTTATAGAAGAGTCTGGCCGGGAACTTACAAAAATTAGAACGGATATCGACACATTTGAAAAAAAAACACACCTAGACAAATTGAAAAACAATATAGAGTCCAACTGGATGTCCAAATAAACGGTACAGATCGAAAAACATTGTCTTTTAAAATTCAAACAAGAAAAATTAACCACGGTGCAGAGAGACTACCAAGAGGTAAGGGTATATCCCTGGGTGAATGACTGTGGAATTTCTACTAAATATCAGTGACAATCAAGATGGCGAAAGCGAGTGGATAAGAACAGATATTCCCCCGGTGGTAGTCAAACATCATACAGTGGGCACGATAGTGATTTGGCGGTTACTGGCAACAAGCACCCTTTGGGGGTTTGTACCCGCGCACAATGCGGGGTTCCTCTAAAGAAAGCAGGAGAGGGGGGGGGGGGGGGGGACAGTGGAAAAGGCTTGAAAGAAAAAAAAGCAAATAGCGAGGAGAAAAACAGTTTTCAATCTGTCTAAAAGGACCCTGACCGATGAGAAGATAAAGGTCCTTAACAAAGGATTAACCTTTATTCCATCTTCCAAGTTTGACGATTTTACATGGTCTGTCGATTTGTATAAATTCTCCAGAAAGATCCGGTTAAGAGAACATTTTAACAAACATCCTTGCCAGGCTCTATCTGAGCAAACAGAATGTTTCAAGCCTAGTTCTCACTTTGATCCACTCTCTACAAACAGTTCTATCAAGATCTTCTCAAGGACCCTTAATCAATGTGTTATGGATAATGTCCAGAATGCACCGATTCCAAGGAACAATTTATCCAAGAATGAAAAGGTTGCTTTGAAAAATCTCAGAAGCTACAATGACATCATCATCCACCCCGCGATAAGGGTGTGTGTGGGGGAAGGGGGGGTCCTTGATCTCGAAAACTATAGAGATGGTTACTCTCACATCTTGGAGATCCTCTGGTATATAGATAACTTGATAGCGACCCTACTCAAATATTCAAAAAAGAGTTGGATACCCTCCTTAGTGAAGCGGTTACACAAAAATACATTACAGAGAGTACCGCCAATGCCTTGAAGTGCCAGTATCCAACAGCACCTATACTTTATTCCATTCCCAAACTACACAAAGATGCTGTTCGTCCGCCAGGACGTACGATCATTAGTGCCAGGGATTCCCTTTACTACAATATCTTGACAGTTTTCTGCAAGAAATGATTCAGAAACAGACTACATTTGTAAAGGATTCAACTACTCTGCTTAACAAACTGGTGGATCTATCCCTCCTCCCAACTGGTTGTTTTTTGTGCACCTTGGATGTCATATCACTGTATACGAATATACCTCACTCTAGGGGTATTGAAGCAGTTCTGAGATTCCTGACCTCAACAAGGAATTACAAGGGACCTGATATTACCTTCTTTTGCCAACTTCTCAATTTGACCCTCACCAGAAATTACTTCCTTTTCGATCGGAATTGGTACATCCAATTAAAAGGTTGTGCCATGGGATCATGTGTCGGAACATCCTCCGCAAACATTTTTATGTTTGAGATTGATAGGGATCTTTTCCTCCTCAATCCGTTAATGCAATCTAATATAATTTACCTTAGACGCTACATTGACGACTTGTTGATTATTTGGTCTGGATCCAAGGATGATTTCTGTACAGCCATGGACAATCTTAATACGCTAGATGAGAACATCAAGTTCACGTTCAATATTAGCGATTATAAAGTACACTATCTGGACGGTGAAATACAATTAGAGGAGGGACATATCCAAACAGACCTTTATAAAAAATCGACTGATAGAAACACCATCTTAAAAGCGAATAGTCAACATCCAAAATCGATCGTTAACAGTCTGCCTCATTCGCAGTTTTTGAGGGCCATCAGGACATGTGATACCAGAGAGAAAGCGGAATACCGTATAGAAGAGATGTCTAAACAGTTCACATGTTGAGGTTATTATGCTGTGCATTTGAGAAAAATTAAAGAACAGGTCTGATCAGTTCCAAGAAGTATGGCACTGGAAGGATCCTTGAGGAAGAGAGAAACTACGAACAAAGTTAAGTAGCTTGAAGGATACCCTGTTAATGCCCAGCTATAAGAGGACAAGAAATCTTCGCAATCTACTTGTCCGTAATGATATTTCAGGAATGGACATTGGTTAAAATAAGATTTTACTTACCGGTAAATCTATTTCTCGTAGTCCGTAGAGGACGCTGGGACTCCGTAAGGACCATGGGGAATAGACGGGCTCCGCAGGAGATAGGGCACTTTAAGAAAGCTTTGGACTCTGGGTGTGCACTGGCTCCTCCCTCTATGCCCCTCCTCCAGACCTTAGTTAGGGAAACTGTGCCCAGAGGAGATGGACAGTGCGAGGAAGGATTTTTGTAAATCTAAGGGCAAGATTCATACCAGCCACACCAATCACACTGTATAACTTGTGATAAACTAACCCAGTTAACAGTATGAACAACAACATAGCCAAGGTTCCACCGAAAAACTATAACATAACCCTTATGTAAGCAATAACTATATACAAGTCTTGCAGAAGAAGTCCGCACTTGGGACGGGCGCCCAGCATCCTCTACGGACTACGAGAAATAGATTTACCGGTAAGTAAAATCTTATTTTCTCTAAAGTCCTTGAGGATGCTGGGACTCTGTAAGGACCATGGGGATTATACCAAAGCTCCCAAACGAGCGGGAGAGTGCAGATGACTCTGCAGCACCGATTGAGCAAACAGGAGGTCCTCCTCAGCCAGGGTATCAAACTTATAGAACTTTGCAAAGGTGTTTGTCCCCGACCAAGTAGCTGCTCGGCACAACTGTAATGCCGAGACCCCTCGGGCAGCCGCCCAAGAAGAGCCCACTTTCCTAGTGGAGTGGGCCTTAACCGATTTCGGTAACGGCAATCCTGCCGTAGAATGCGCCTGCTGAATCGTGTTACAGATCCAGCGAGCAATAGTCTGCTTTGAAGCAGGAGCGCCAACCTTGTTGGCCGCATACAGAACGAACAAAGCTTCAGTCTTCCTGATTCTAGCTGTTCTGGTCACATAAATCTTCAAAGCCCTGACTACATCCAGGGACTCGGAATCCTCCAAGTCCCGTGTAGCCACAGGCACGACAATAGGTTGGTTCACATGAAAAGATGAGACCACTTTTGGCAGAAAGTGAGGGCGAGTCCTCAACTCTGCCCTATCCACGTGAAAAACCAAGTATGGGCTTTTTTGTGATAAAGCCGCCAATTCGGAAACACGTCTTGCCGAAGCTAACGCCAACAACATGACCACTTTCCACGTGAAGTATTTCAACTCCACAGTTTTGAGTGGTTCAAACCAAGGTGACTTGAGGAAACGTAACACCACGCTAAGATCCCAAGGCGCCACCGGAGGCACAAAGGGAGGCTGAATATGCAGCACTCCCTTCACAAAGGTCTGTACTTCAGGAATAGAGGCCAATTCTCTTTGAAAGAAAATGGATAAGGCCGAAATCTGGACCTTTATGGACCCTAATTTTAGGCCCAAAGTCACTCCTGTTTGAAGGAAGTGAAGAAGACGGCCCAAATGGAACTCCTCCGTAGGAGCAGCTCTGGCCTCACACCAAGAAACATATTTCCGCCATATACGGTGATAATGTTTTAACGTCACGTCTTTCCTAGCCTTGATCAGGGTAGGAATGACTTCCTCCGGAATCCCTTTTTCTGCTAGGATCCGGCGTTCAACCGCCATGCCGTCAAATGCAGCCGCGGTAAGTCTTGGAACAGACAGGGCCCCTGCCGCAGCAGGTCCTGCCTTAGAGGAAGAGGCCACGGATCCCCTGCGAGCAACTCTTGCAGCTCCGGATACCAAGTCCCCCGTGGCCAATCCGGAATAATGAGTATTGTTCTGACCCTGCTTCTTCGTATTATTCTCAACACCTTGGGTATGAGAGAAAGAGGAGGAAACACATAGACCGATCTGAACACCCAAGGTGTCACCAGAGCGTCTACCGCTACCGCCTGAGGGTCCCTTGACCTGGCGCAATACCGCTTTAGCTTTCTGTTGAGACGGGATGCCATCATGTCGATTTGAGGCAGTCCCCAACGATCCGTGATCTGTGCGAAGACTTCTTGATGAAGTCCCCACTCTCCCGGATGCAGGTCGTGCCTGCTGAGGAAGTCCTCCTCCCAGTTGTCCACCCCAGGGATGAACACCGCTGACAGCGCGCTTACATGGCCTTCCACCCAGCGTAGAATCCTGGTCGCTTCTGCCATGGCCATTCTGCTCCTTGTTCCGCCTTGGCGGTTTATATGAGCCACTGCTGTGACATTGTCTGACTGAATCAGAACCGGTTTTCTCCGAAGCAATTCCTCCGCTTGACGCAGGGCGTTGTATATGGCCCTCAACTCCAGGACGTTGATGTGGAGACAAGACTCTAGGGCTTGACCAGAGACCTTGGAAATTTATTCCCAGTGTCACTGCTCCCCAGCCTCGGAGGCTTGCGTCCGTGGTCACCAGGACCCAGTCCTGAAAGCCGAACCTGCGACCTTCTAGTAAGTGAGCACTGTTCAGCCACCACAGGAGAGATACCCTGGTCCTGGGAGACAGGGTGATCCTTTGATGCATTTGTAAATGGGACCCGGACCACTTGTCCAAGAGGTCCCATTGAAAAGTCCTCGCATGGAACCTGCCAAAGGGATGGCCTCGTAGGAAGCCACCATCTTCCCCAGGACCCGCGTGCAATGATGCACTGAAACCTTTTTTGGTTTTAATAGGTTCCTGACCATGGCTATGAGTTCCTGAACCTTTTCGATCGGAAGAATAACCTTTTTCTGGTCTGTGTCTAGAATCAGCCCCAAAAAGGTCAGACGCATTGTAGGGACTAGCTGGGACTTCGGTATATTGAGAATCCAGCCGTGTATCTGCAACGTCTTCATGGACAGAGACACGCTGTCCAGCAACCTCTCCCGAGATCTCGCCTTTATGAGGAGATCGTCCAAGTATGGGATAATTGTGACCCCCTGCCTGCGCAGGAGCACCATCATTTCCGCCATTACCTTGGTGAAAATTCTCGGGGCCGTGGAAAGCCCAAATGGCAACGTCTGAAATTGGTAGTGACAGTCCTGCACTGCAAATCTCAGGAACGCCTGATGCGGGGGGAATATCGGAACATGAAGGTAAGCATCCTTTATGTCCAAGGACACCATCCAATCCCCCCCCTCCAGGCTGGCGATGACCGCCCTGAGTGATTCCATTTAGAACTTGAACCTCTTCAAGTACAGGTTCAGAGATTTCAGGTTTAAAATAGGTCTGACCGAACCGTCCGGTTTCGGGACCACAAACAGGGTTGAGTAATATCCCTCTCCTTGCTGGAGATGAGGAACTGTGACAATCACCTGTTGAATATACAATTTTTGGATTGCTGCCAACACTAGCTCCCTCTCTGACGGGGAAGCCGGCAGAACTGATTTGAAAAATCGGCGAGGAGGGAAGTCTTCGAATTCCAGCCTGTATCCCTGAGAAACAATCTCTAATGCCCAGGGATCCACCTGCGAGTGAACCCAGACGTGGCTGAAAAACCGAAGACGAGCCCCCACCAGATCTGCCTCCCCTCAGAAAGCCCCAGCGTCATGCGGTGGACTTTGCAGACGCAGGGGAGGACTTCTGCTCTTGGGAACTAGCTGTGTGCAGCTTTTTCCCCCTGCCTTTCCCTCTGGCAACAAAGGATGATCCACGTACCTTCTTGTTGTTATTGGAACGAAAGGACTGCATTTGATAATGAGGTGCCTTTTTTGTATGCTGTGGGGGGACATAAGGTAAGAAATTTGACTTACCAGCCATAGCCATAGAGACAAGATCCGAGAGGCCGTCTCCAAACAACTCCACCCCTTTGTAAGGCAAGGACTCCATATGCCGCTTTGAATCGGCATCTCCCGTCCACTGTCGGGTCCACAAGAGCCGCCTAGCAGAAATAGACATAGCATTTATTCTGGAGCTTAATAAACAAATGTCTCTCTGAGCATCATTCATATACAAGGCAGCATCTCTGATGTGCTCTATGGTCATTTGAATGGCGTCCCTATCTAAGGTGTCAATTTCCGTAGATAAGGAATCTGCCCATGCCACAACCGCACTACAAACCCAGGCCGACGCCATAGCCGGTCGAGCAATAGTACCGGAATGATTGTAAATGTGCTTTAAGGTAATTTCCTGCCTGCGATCAGCAGGTTCCTTGAGGGAAGCCGTATCCTGAGAAGGCAGTGCCACTTTTTTGGACAAATGTGTCAGCGCCTTGTCAACTTTTGGCGAAGATTCCCAGCGTATCCAATCAGTTTGTGGAAAAGGATACGCCATGAGAATCCTTTTGGGAACTTGTGGTCTCCTATCCGGAGATTCCCAAGCCTTTTCGCACAAGTCACTTAATTCAAATGAGGATGGAAAAGTGACTTCAGGCTTTTCCCCTTTATACATGTGTACCCTCGTGTCAGGGACAGGGGGTTCCTCAGTAATATGCAAAACCTCTTTAATGGCAATAATCATGTACCGTATACCCTTAGCCACCTTCGGCTGTAATTTTGCATCTTCATAGTCGACACTAGAGTCAGTATCTGTGTCGGTATCTGTGTCATCGATCTGGGATATGGTGCGCTTCTGAGACCCCGAAGGACCTGGCGCCCCAGGGACAGGCATGGACTGGCTACCTGACTGATCTCAAGCACTCCCCCTCAACAATAAGCGAGCCTTCCTCGTCAAACATGTCGACACATGCGTACCGACACACTGCACACACACACACACACTGAACCCCTTTCCTGAAGACAGTATCCCTGTCAAGGCCCTTTGGAGAGACAGAGAGAGAGAGTATGCCAGCACACACCCCAGCGCAATAACCCTGGAGACCAACACAAAATGTTTTTCCCCAGCAGCGCTGTATAATATGTAAACTGCCAATTATGCCCCCCCCCCCTCTCTTTTAAGCACCCTTTCACCGTGTGTAAGCTGGGGAGAGTCCGGGGAGCTTCCTCTCAGCAGTGCTGTGGAGAGAAAATGGCACTGGTGAGTGCTGAGGGAGAAGCCCCGCCCCCTCAGCGGCGGGCTTCTGTCCCGCTCTAAATTAGTAAAATATGGCGGGGGCTCTTTTATATACATGTACAGAGCCCACCTGTACATGTATATAGTATTTTTGCCATGCAGAGGTTTATATTGCTGCCCAGGGCGCGCGCCCCTGCGTTCACCCCCTCTGGAGCTAATAGTAGAGATGAGCGCCGGAAATTTTTCGGGTTTTGTGTTTTGGTTTTGGGTTCGGTTCCGCGGCCGTGTTTTGGGTTCGACCGCGTTTTGGCAAAACCTCACCGAATTTTTTTTGTCGGATTCGGGTGTGTTTTGGATTCGGGTGTTTTTTTAAAAAAACCCTAAAAAACAGCTTAAATCATAGAATTTGGGGGTAATTTTGATCCCAAAGTATTATTAACCTCAAAAAACATAATTTACACTCATTTTCAGCCTATTCTGAACACATCACACCTCACAATATTATTTTTAGTCCTAAAATTTGCACCGAGGTCGCTGTGTGAGTAAGATAAGCGACCCTAGTGGCCGACACAAACACCGGGCCCATCTAGGAGTGGCACTGCAGTGTCACGCAGGATGGCCCTTCCAAAAAACCCTCCCCAAACAGCACATGACGCAAAGAAAAAAAGAGGCGCAATGAGGTAGCTGACTGTGTGAGTAAGATTAGCGACCCTAGTGGCCGACACAAACACCGGGCACATCTAGGAGTGGCACTGCAGTGTCACGCAGGATGTCCCTTCCAAAAAACCCTCCCCAAACAGCACATGACGCAAAGAAAAAAAGAGGCGCAATGAGGTAGCTGTGTGAGTAAGATTAGCGACCCTAGTGGCCGACACAAACACCGGGCCCATCTAGGAGTGGCACTGCAGTGTCACGCAGGATGTCCCTTCCAAAAAACCCTCCCCAATCAGCACATGATGCAAAGAAAAAGAAAAGAAAAAAGAGGTGCAAGATGGAATTATCCTTGGGCCCTCCCACCCACCCTTATGTTGTATAAACAAAACAGGACATGCACACTTTAACCAACCCATCATTTCAGTGACAGGGTCTGCCACACGACTGTGACTGATATGACGGGTTGGTTTGGACCCCCCCCAAAAAAGAAGCAATTAATCTCTCCTTGCACAAACTGGCTCTACAGAGGCAAGATGTCCACCTCATCTTCACCCTCCGATATATCACCGTGTACATCCCCCTCCTCACAGATTATCAATTCGTCCCCACTGGAATCCACCATCTCAGCTCCCTGTGTACTTTGTGGAGGCAATTGCTGCTGGTCAATGTCTCCGCGGAGGAATTGATTATAATTCATTTTAATGAACATCATCTTCTCCACATTTTCTGGATGTAACCTCGTACGCCGATTGCTGACAAGGTGAGCGGCGGCACTAAACACTCTTTCGGAGTACACACTTGTGGGAGGGCAACTTAGGTAGAATAAAGCCAGTTTGTGCAAGGGCCTCCAAATTGCCTCTTTTTCCTGCCAGTATAAGTACGGACTGTGTGACGTGCCTACTTGGATGCGGTCACTCATATAATCCTCCACCATTCTATCAATGTTGAGAGAATCATATGCAGTGACAGTAGACGACATGTCCGTAATCGTTGTCAGGTCCTTCAGTCCGGACCAGATGTCAGCATCAGCAGTCGCTCCAGACTGCCCTGCATCACCGCCAGCGGGTGGGCTCGGAATTCTGAGCCTTTTCCTCGCACCCCCAGTTGCGGGAGAATGTGAAGGAGGAGATGTTGACAGGTCGCGTTCCGCTTGACTTGACAATTTTGTCACCAGCAGGTCTTTCAACCCCAGCAGACCTGTGTCTGCCGGAAAGAGAGATCCAAGGTAGGCTTTAAATCTAGGATCGAGCACGGTGGCCAAAATGTAGTGCTCTGATTTCAACAGATTGACCACCCGTGAATCCTTGTTAAGCGAATTAAGGGCTGCATCCACAAGTCCCACATGCCTAGCGGAATCGCTCCGTGTTAGCTCCTTCTTCAATGCCTCCAGCTTCTTCTGCAAAAGCCTGATGAGGGGAATGACCTGACTCAGGCTGGCAGTGTCTGAACTGACTTCACGTGTGGCAAGTTCAAAGGGCATCAGAACCTTGCACAACGTTGAAATCATTCTCCACTGCACTTGAGACAGGTGCATTCCATCTCCTATATCGTGCTCAATTGTATAGGCTTGAATGGCCTTTTGCTGCTCCTCCAACCTCTGAAGCATATAGAGGGTTGAATTCCACCTCGTTACCACTTCTTGCTTCAGATGATGGCAGGGCAGGTTCAGTAGTTTTTGGTGGTGCTCCAGTCTTCTGTACGTGGTGCCTGTACGCCGAAAGTGTCCCGCAATTTTTCTGGCCACCGACAGCATCTCTTGCACGCCCCTGTCGTTTTTTAAAAAATTCTGCACCACCAAATTCAAGGTATGTGCAAAACATGGGACGTGCTGGAATTTGCCCATATTTAATGCACACACAATATTGCTGGCGTTGTCCGATGCCACAAATCCACAGGAGAGTCCAATTGGGGTAAGCCATTCCGCGATGATCTTCCTCAGTTGCCGTAAGAGGTTTTCAGCTGTGTGCGTATTCTGGAAAGCGGTGATACAAAGCGTAGCCTGCCTAGGAAAGAGTTGGCGTTTGCGAGATGCTGCTACTGGTGCCGCCGCTGCTGTTCTTGCGGCGGGAGTCCATACATCTACCCAGTGGGCTGTCACAGTCATATAGTCCTGACCCTGCCCTGCTCCACTTGTCCACATGTCCGTGGTTAAGTGGACATTGGGTACAACTGCATTTTTTAGGAGACTGGTGAGTCTTTTTCTGACGTCCGTGTACATTCTCGGTATCGCCTGCCTAGAGAAGTGGAACCTAGATGGTATTTGGTAACGGGGGCACACTGCCTCAATAAATTGTCTAGTTCCCTGTGAACTAACGGCGGATACCGGACGCACGTCTAACACCAACATAGTTGTCAAGGACTCAGTTATCCGCTTTGCAGTAGGATGACTGCTGTGATATTTCATCTTCCTCGCAAAGGACTGTTGAACAGTCAATTGCTTACTGGAAGTAGTACAAGTGGGCTTACGACTTCCCCTCTGGGATGACCATCGACTCCCAGCGGCAACAACAGCAGCGCCAGCAGCAGTAGGCGTTACACGCAAGGATGCATCGGAGGAATCCCAGGCAGGAGAGGACTCGTCAGACTTGCCAGTGACATGGCCTGCAGGACTATTGGCATTCCTGGGGAAGGAGGAAATTGACACTGAGGGAGTTGGTGGGGTGGTTTGCGTGAGCTTGGTTACAAGAGGAAGGGATTTACTGGTCAGTGGACTGCTTCCGCTGTAACCCAAAGTTTTTGAACTTGTCACTGACTTATTATGAATGCGCTGCAGGTGACGTATAAGGGAGGATGTTCCGAGGTGGTTAACGTCCTTACCCCTACTTATTACAGCTTGACAAAGGGAACACACGGCTTGACACCTGTTGTCCGCATTTCTGGTGAAATACCTCCACACCGAAGAGCTGATTTTTTTGGTATTTTCACCTGGCATGTCAACGGCCATATTCCTCCCACGGACAACAGGTGTCTCCCCGGGTGCCTGACTTAAACAAACCACCTCACCATCAGAATCCTCCTGGTCAATTTCCTCCCCAGCGCCAGCAACACCCATATCCTCCTCATCCTGGTGTACTTCAACACTGACATCTTCAATCTGACTATCAGGAACTGGACTGCGGGTGCTCCTTCCAGCACTTGCAGGGGGCATGCAAATAGTGGAAGGCGCATGCTCTTCACGTCCAGTGTTGGGAAGGTCAGGCATCGCAAACGACACAATTGGACTCTCCTTGTGGATTTGGGATTTCAAAGAACGCACAGTTCTTTGCGGTGCTTTTGCCAGCTTGAGTCTTTTCAGTTTTCTAGCGAGAGGCTGAGTGCTTCCATCCTCATGTGAAGCTGAACCACTAGCCATGAACATAGGCCAGGGCCTCAGCCGTTCCTTGCCACTCCGTGTGGTAAATGGCATATTGGCAAGTTTACGCTTCTCCTCCGACAATTTTATTTTAGGTTTTGGAGTCCTTTTTTTTCTGATATTTGGTGTTTTGGATTTGACATGCTCTGTACTATGACATTGGGCATCGGCCTTGGCAGACGACGTTGCTGGCATTTCATCGTCTCGGCCATGACTAGTGGCAGCAGCTTCAGCACGAGGTGGAAGTGGATCTTGATCTTTCCCTAATTTTGGAACCTCAACTTTTTTGTTCTCCATATTTTATAGGCAGAACTAAAAGGCACCTCAGGTAAACAATGGAGATGGATGGATTGGATACTAGTATACAATTATGGACGGACTGCCACGGTTAGGTGGTATAAAAAAACCACGGTTAGGTGGTATATATTATAATAATAATACAATTATGGATGGACGGACTGCCTGCCGACTGCCGACACAGAGGTAGCCACAGCCGTGAACTACCGCACTGTACACTGGTTGATAAAGAGATAGTAGTATACTCGTAACAACTAGTATGACACTATGACGACGGTATAAAGAATGAAAAAAAAACCACGGTTAGGTGGTATATATTATAATAATAATACAATTATGGATGGACGGACTGCCTGCCGACTGCCGACACAGAGGTAGCCACAGCCGTGAACTACCGCACTGTACACTGGTTGATAAAGAGATAGTAGTATACTCGTAACAACTAGTATGACACTATGACGACGGTATAAAGAATGAAAAAAAAACCACGGTTAGGTGGTATATATTATAATAATAATACAATTATGGATGGACGGACTGCCTGCCGACTGCCGACACAGAGGTAGCCACAGCCGTGAACTACCGCACTGTACACTGGTTGATAAAGAGATAGTAGTATACTCGTAACAACTAGTATGACACTATGACGACGGTATAAAGAATGCAAAAAAAACCACAGTTAGGTGGTATATATTATAATAATAATACAATTATGGATGGACGGACTGCCTGCCGACTGCCGACACAGAGGTAGCCACAGCCGTGAACTACCGCACTGTACACTGGTTGATAAAGAGATAGTAGTATACTCGTAACAACTAGTATGACACTATGACGGTATAAAGAATGAAAAAAAAACCACGGTTAGGTGGTATATATTATAATAATAATACAATTATGGATGGACGGACTGCCTGCCGACTGCCGACACAGAGGTAGCCACAGCCGTGAACTACCGCACTGTACACTGGTTGATAAAGAGATAGTAGTATACTCGTAACAATTAGGATGACACTATGACGGTATAAAGAATGAAAAAAAAACCACGGTTAGGTGGTAGGTATATAATAATAAATAATACAATTCTGGTCGGACGGACTGCCTGCCGTGTGCCGACACAGAGGTAGCCACAGCCGTGAACTACCGCACTGTACACTGGTTGATAAAGAGATAGTAGTATACTCGTAACAATTAGGATGACACTATGACGGTATAAAGAATGAAAAAAAAACCACGGTTAGGTGGTAGGTATATAATAATAAATAATACAATTCTGGTCGGACGGACTGCCTGCCGTGTGCCGACACAGAGGTAGCCACAGCCGTGAACTACCGCACTGTACACTGGTTGATAAAGAGATAGTAGTATACTCGTAACAATTAGGATGACACTATGACGGTATAAAGAATGAAAAAAAAACCACGGTTAGGTGGTAGGTATATAATAATAAATAATACAATTCTGGTCGGACGGACTGCCTGCCGTGTGCCGACACAGAGGTAGCCACAGCCGTGAACTACCGCACTGTACACTGGTTGATAAAGAGATAGTAGTATACTCGTAACAATTAGGATGACACTATGACGGTATAAAGAATGAAAAAAAAACCACGGTTAGGTGGTAGGTATATAATAATAAATAATACAATTCTGGTCGGACGGACTGCCTGCCGTGTGCCGACACAGAGGTAGCCACAGCCGTGAACTACCGCACTGTACACTGGTTGATAAAGAGATAGTAGTATACTCGTAACAATTAGGATGACACTATGACGGTATAAAGAATGAAAAAAAAACCACGGTTAGGTGGTAGGTATATAATAATAAATAATACAATTCTGGTCGGACGGACTGCCTGCCGTGTGCCGACACAGAGGTAGCCACAGCCGTGAACTACCGCACTGTACTGTGTCTGCTGCTAATATAGACTGGTTGATATTTAAAGAGATATTAGTAGTATACAACAATACTATACTGGTGGTCAGGCACTGGTCACCACTCCTGCAGCAAAAGTGTGCACTGTTAATTAATATAATTGTACTCCTGGCTCCTGCTAACAACCTGCAGTGCTCCCCAGTCTCCCCCACAATTAATTATAAGCTTTTAATTTATACATTGATGACTGTGCAGCACACTGGGCTGAGCTGAGTGCACACAGACTGAGTCACACTGTGTGACTGACTGTGCTGTGTATCGTTTTTTTTTTCAGGCAGAGAACGGATATAGCAGAGAGAAGTGAACGGATATATTATATTAAATAAAAGTTAACTAGCAACTGCACTGGTCACTGACTGTGGTAAACTAACTCTGTCTGCGACTCTGCACAATCTCTCTCTATCTAATCTATCTATCTCTATTCTAATGGAGAGGACGCCAGACACGTCCTCTCCCTATCAATCTCAATGCACGAGTGAAAATGGCGGCGACGCGCGGCTCCTTATATAGAATCCGAGTCTCGCGATAGAATCCGAGCCTCGCGAGAATCCGACAGCGTCATGATGACGTTCGGGCGCGCTCGGGTTAACCGAGCAAGGCGGGAAGATCCGAGTCGCTCGGACCCGTGGAAAAAAAAGTGAAGTTCGTGCGGGTTCGGATTCAAAGAAACCGAACCCGCTCATCTCTAGCTAATAGTGTCCAGTAGCCGAGGAAGCAGAGCCTATCTTTGGCAAGAAGGTCTGCTCCTCTCTCCTCAGTCCCTCGATGCAGGGAGCCTGTTGCCAGCAGTGCTCCCTGTGAAAAAGTAGTAAAAGGTAGAAAAAAAAATACAAACAAAAATGCTTCTAGGCAGAGAACTCTGGAGAGCTCTCTGCAGTGCACCCATCTTGCTCTGGGCAATGTAAAACTGAGGTCTGGAGGAGGGGCATAGAGGGAGGAGCCAGTGCACACCCAGAGTCCAAAGCTTTCTTAAAGTGCCCTATCTCCTGTGGAGCCCGCCTATTCCCCATGGTCCTTACGGAGTCCCAGCATTCTCAAGGACGTTAGAGAAAAAATGTGATAATTTAACAAACAGCCTGGGTGTTATAAATGTTTAGGTTGTACTACGTGTCAGTATATGGAGTGTGGTTCCAGTTTTACACATCCTCAATCCGGTACAAAAATCAAGATAAAGCACGTCTTATGTCTTAGCACACGTGATTTATTACATTAAATGTCCTTGTGGCCTACTCTATATAGGCAAAACTGTTAGACAATTTTGTGAAAGAATGGCCTTACATCGGCAGGCTATTCCAGCATCATTGGAAGGTACTCCTTATGACCAACCTGTGGCTCGCCACTTTAAGGAGGCAAAACACTCATTGGCAACTATGAGACATAAGATCATTGATCATGTCCTCCCTAATATCAGAGGGGGTGACCGTGGAACCAGACATACTTACGTTCAGTGGCCCCTTTGGGGTTAAATGAGTCTAACAACTTAGGATGTTTTCTCTAATTTCCCCTACAATAGTGTAATGATAATTTATCAATAGTATAATTATAATATATTGATATATAATGCCTCTAATAATATATGATATTTCAGTATATATAATTATTTTTAATAGTATATATAACTTTCCTATAATTGTAGGTTGTAGTTGTGTTGGTATACATCTATAATGTATTACACATGTGCTTGGCTGCCATCTTGTGGACGTTTTTTAAATATGTCTGTTGTGGTATTTTCTTAGCGCTGCGGCGGGTTTCCATGGCAACAGCGCCGGGAGGTGCACGTTACAATCGTGTGACGTCACTGGAGCTCGTCGCCGGTACAGCAGTGCGCGGTGATGGTCTTGGTGGCGGGATGTTTCTTCTTCTATAATGTAAGACATGTTTATGATTGTTTGCTGTCATGATGAAAATGTATGTAATAAATTGAAACGTTGACATGGAGACCTGATGCTTTAATTATCTACTGCATGGATTTAAGATCTGTGAGTGCCGCTGCTTTCCCCGACTTGTTGCAATTTCTTTTGATGGCACCCAGGCAAGTTGGACTGTGTTTGTGAGTACCGGTCACCTACCAATTTACCTGGTTTAGACAGGAAGTTTTCCAGGTACCGCCTACCTGCTGGTATTTATGCTCACTCCTCCCCTTCCATCTTGTCTTTCGAGTGTCTCCATTCATCATTCCCTGGAAAATACTAGAATCAGAGGGTACTCATAGGCTGCCATGGGGTTTCTATGAAGAAATGGAATTATCAGTTAGTATAATTTACTAATTTTTTTCTACGCTCCCCCATGGCAGCCATTACAATGGGATATACCAAAACCGAATACAGGGAGGTATAATAAAATAGACACCAACACAAATATATGTGGATATTGTGCTATTTATTCTGCCAGAGCCCCCTGCAGACCTTGACCTCTAAAGCGGGTGTCCATAATATTTAAAGCATACCGGCTAAAGAAAGTATGTATGGCAGACCAGATAGATGCTACAAAACCACCTTAATTGACGCTTGAGCCTTCCTCACCCATGATGTCACCATTGTCCTGGTCGAGTGTGCCATGATTACTTCTGTTATCTTCAGACCTATATTCCCATACACGAAGATGATCAGCTCCGTTTTGTGGGAGAACAACCCTTGTTCACTCCCATTGGGAGGACAAATAAATGTTTACATTTCCAGAAGTTTTTCACTCTCAAGTAAAGGGAAATTGCTCTGACCAGATGCAAAAGTATGCCATTCTCTCTCTTTCTTATCCTTAGGTTGAGGATAAAATGACAGCAATACGATCTCTAGATTTAAATGAAAAGATCATACCACCTTAGGTAAAAAGTTTGGTTTCGTTCTCAACACCACCACATCCGGCATAATATTCAAATAGGGTTCTTGCACATAAAGCAGCTCACTTACTTTTCATTCTGAAGTGATTGCTACAAGGACAACAACTTTCCAAGTCAAGGTTTTAGGAGGACCTCCTGTTATGGTTCAAACGGATGTATCAAGGAATTCAGGACCAAATTCAAGTACTATGGGGCCACAAATGATTTGATAGGACAGATTTTTTTTATTTTTTTTAATAGCCTGAATAAATCTTGAAACTCTATCTGCCAATGTTCTGGCCTGTAGGATACTTATAGCCACAATCTGTCCTTTAATAGTTGAAACTGCCAGTCTTTGCATAAAGCTGTTATGTAGAAATTGCAACACACGCAATGTTGTAGCTTTTTTATATTATTAGTGGATCCTTTCCAACCAATAAATCTTTTCCAAACCTTATAATATGCTTGTGAAGAAACCCTTTTCCATGTTTGCATAAGGATTTGGATTATCTGATCAGGCACACCTTTGTGTTGCTCCACTCAATCTCCACACAATTAAATGGAGTTTCTATAGACTTGTGTGTAATATTGATCCCTGATGCAGCAGATCTGGCCTGTTTGGCCAGCTGTCACACACAATGCTCTCCTTGGCCAAAAATGAAGAATTGCTCCAACTTCTACTTGATCCTCCCTTATCTTCTTCAGAACCCAGGCTATTAAAAGAAATGGTGGAAACACATAACCTAGTTTGAACCTCCACTGCATTGAGGGTGCGTCCACAGCACTTGTTTTGGGAAGTTCTCTACCTTCTTGTCCAAATGAGTTGCCATATGATCCACATATGGTCCACAATCTGCTGGAATACCTCAGCGTTTAATTCCCATTCTCCTGGAAGCATCTTTCTCCTGCTGATGAAATCTGTTACCACATTTTCTTTCCCGGGTACATGCACTGCTGTCAAGGTTATTTGCCATGGTCATAATAGTTGCTGTATCTTGCATTAAAACATGGATCCTAGTACCTCCTTGGTGATTCAGATGCGCCACCACCGTTACATTGTCTTAAAAGGCTCTGAGATGTGTTTCTCACAATTGATATTGAAAAAAATAAGAATTTACTTACCGATAATTCTATTTCTCGGAGTCCGTAGTGGATGCTGGGGTTCCTGAAAGGACCATGGGGAATAGCGGCTCCGCAGGAGACAGGGCACAAAAAAGTAAAGCTTTTACCAGATCAGGTGGTGTGCACTGGCTCCTCCCCCTATGACCCTCCTCCAGACTCCAGTTAGGTACTGTGCCCGGACGAGCGTACACAATAAGGGAGGCAATTTGAATCCCGGGTAAGACTCATACCAGCCACACCAATCACACCGTACAACTTGTGATCTAAACCCAGTTAACAGTATGACAACAGAAAGAGCCTCTTAAAGATGGCTCCTTAACAATATAACCCGAATTTGTTAACAATAACTATGTACAGTATTGCAGATAATCCGCACTTGGGATGGGCGCCCAGCATCCACTACGGACTCCGAGAAATAGAATTATCGGTAAGTAAATTCTTATTTTCTCTATCGTCCTAAGTGGATGCTGGGGTTCCTGAAAGGACCATGGGGATTATACCAAAGCTCCCAAACGGGCGGGAGAGTGCGGATGACTCTGCAGCACCGAATGAGAGAATTCCAAGTCCTCTTTTGCCAGGGTATCAAATTTGTAGAATTTTACAAACGTGTTTTCCCCCGACCACGTAGCTGCTCGGCAGAATTGTAATGCCGAGACCCCTCGGGCAGCCGCCCAAGATGAGCCCACCTTCCTTGTGGAATGGGCCTTAACAGATTTAGTCTGTGGCAGGCCTGCCACAGAATGAGCAAGTTGAATTGTGTTACAAATCCAACGAGCAATCGTCTGCTTAGAAGCAGGGGCACCCAACTTGTTGGGTGCATATAGTATCAACAGCGAGTCAGATTTTCTGACTTCAGCCGTCCTTGAAATGTATATTTTTAAGGCTCTGACAACGTCCAACAACTTGGAGTCCTCCAAGTCGCCAGTGGCCGCAGGCACCACAATAGGTTGGTTCAGGTGAAACGCTGATACCACCTTAGGGAGAAAATGCGGACGAGTCCTCAGTTCTGCCCTATCCGAATGGAAGATTAGATAAGGGCTTTTATAAGATAAAGCCGCCAATTCAGATACTCTCCTGGCGGAAGCCAGGGCCAGTAACATAGTCACTTGCCATGTGAGATATTTAAAATCCACCTTTTTCAATGGTTCAAACCAATGGGATTTGAGGAAATCTAAAACTACATTTAGATCCCACGGTGCCACCGGAGGCACCACAGGAGGCTGTATATGCAGTACTCCTTTAACAAAAGTCTGTACCTCAGGAACTGAGGCCAATTCTTTTTTTGGAAGAATATTGACAGGGCCGAAATTTGAACCTTAATAGATCTCAATTTGAGACCCATAGACAATCCTGATTGTAGGAAATGTAGGAAACGACCCAGTTGAAATTCCTCCGTCGGAACACTCCGATCCTCGCACCACGCGACATATTTTCGCCAAATGCGGTGATAATGTTTCGCGGTGACTTCCTTCCTTGCCTTAATCAAGGTAGGAATGACTTCTTCTGGAATGCCTTTCCCTTTTAGGATCTGGCGTTCAACCGCCATGCCGTCAAACGCAGCCGCGGTAAGTCTTGAAAGAGACAGGGACCCTGTTGTAGCAGGTCCCTTCTCAGAAGTAGAGGGCACGGGTCGTCCGTGACCAACTCTTGAAGTTCCGGGTACCAAGTCCTTCTTGGCCAATCCGGAGCCACTAGTATTGTTCTTACTCCTCCTCACCGTATAATCTTCAATACCTTTGGTATGAGAGGCAGAGGAGGAAACACATATACTGATTTGTACACCCAAGGTGTTACCAGTGCGTCCACAGCTATTGCCTGTGGATCTCTTGACCTGGCGCAATACTTGTCCAGTTTCTTGTTGAGGCGAGACGCCATCATGTCTACCATTGGTCTTTCCCAACAGTTTATTAGCATGTGGAAGACTTCTGGATGAAGACCCCCCTCTCCCGGGTGAATATCGTGTCTGCTGAGGAAGTATGCTTCCCAGTTGTCCACGCCCGGGAAGAACACTGCTGACAGTGCTATTACGTGATTCTCCGCCCAGCGAAGAATCTTGGCAGCTTCTGCCATTGCACTCCTGCTTCTTGTGCCGCCCTGTCTGTTTACATGGGCGACCGCCGTGATGTTGTCCGACTGAATCAACACCGGTTTTCCTTGCAGGAGTGGTTCCGCCTGGCTTAGAGCATTTTAGATTGCTCTTAGTACCAGAATGTTTATGTGAAGAGACTTTTCCAGGTTCGTCCATACCCCCTGGAAGTTTCTTCCTTGTGTGACTGCTCCCCAACCTCTCAGGCTGGCGTCCGTGGTCACCAGGATCAAATCCTGTATGCCGAATCTGCGGCCCTCCAATAGATGAGCCTTTTGCAACCACCACAGAAGATATACCCTTGTCCTTGGCGACAGGGTTATTCGCAGGTGCATCTGAGGATGCGACCCTGACCATTTGTCCAACAGATCCCTTTGGAAAATTCTTGCATGGAATCTGCCGAATGGAATTGCTTCGTAAAAAGCCACCATTTTTCCCAGGACTCTTGTGCATTGATGTACAGACACCTTTCCTGGTTTTAGGAGGTTCCTGACAGGTCGGATAACTCCTTGGCTTTTTCCTCGGGAAGAAAAACCTTTTTCTGAACCGTGTCCAGAATCATCCCTAGGAACAGCAGACGTATCGTCGGAAAACAGCTGCGATTCTTGGAATATTTAGAATCCAGTCGTGCCGTCGAAGAACTACTTTAGATAGTGCTCTTCCGACCTCCAACTGTTCTCTGGAACTTGCCCTTTTTAGGTCGTGCAAGTAAGGGATAATTTAGATGCCTTTTTTCTTTGAAGAAACATCTTTTCGGCCATTACCTTGGTAAAAAGGCCCGGGGTGCCGTGGATAATTCAAACGGCATCGTCTGAAACTGATATTGACAGTTCTGTACCACGAACCAGAGGTACCCTTGATGAGAAGGACAAAATTTGGACATGGAGGTAATCCTTGATGTCCAGGGACACCATATAGTCCCCTTTTTTCCGGTTCGCTATCACTGCTCTGAGTGACTTTATCTCGATTTGAACCTTTTATGTAAGTGTTCAAAACATTTTAGATTTAGACTATGTGTCACCAAGCCGTCTGGCTTCAGTACCACAATATAGTGTGGAAAAATAATACCCTTTTCCTTGTCGTAGGAGGGGTACTTTGATTATCACCTGCTGGATATACAGCTTGTGAATTGTTTCCAATGCTGCCTCCCTGTCGGAGGGAGCCGTTGGTAAAGCAGACTTCAGGAACCTGCGAGGAGAAGATGTCTCGACTCTCCAATCTTTACCCCTGGGATAATACTCGTACGATCTAGGGGTCAACTTGCGAGTGATCCCACTGCGCCCTGAGACTCTTGAGACTACCCCCCCACCTTGAGTCCGCTTGCACGGCCCCAGCGTCATGCTGAGGACTTGGCAGACGCGGTGGAGGGCTTCTTTTCCTGGGAAAGGGCTGCCTGCTGCAGTCTACTTCCCTTACCTCTATGTCTGGGCAGATATGACTGGCCTTTTGCCTGCATGCCCTCATGGGAAAGGAAAGATTGAGGCTGAAAAGACGGTGTCTTTTTTAGCTGAGATGTAACTTGGGGTAAAAAAGGTTGGATTTCCCAGCTGTTGCTGTGGTCCCCAGGTCCGATGGACCGACCCCCAAATAACTCCTTCCCTTTATACAGCAATACTTCCATCTGCCGTATGGGATCTGTATCACCTGACCACTGTCGTGTCCCTGACATCTTCTGGGAGATATGGACAACGCACTTATCTTGATGCCAGAGAGCAAATATCCCTCTGTGCATCTCACATACATATATATAGAATGCATCCTATTAAATGCTCTACATGAATAAAATATTTTCAGTCAGGGAATCCGACCAAGCCAACCCAGCACTGCATCTCCAGGCTGATGGCGATCGCTGGTCGCAGTATAACCACCGTATGTGTGTATATACTTTTTAGGATATTTTTCCAGCTTCCTATCAGCTGGCTCCTTGAGGGCGGCCGTATCTGGAGACGGTAACGCCACTTGATAAGCGTGTGAGCGCCTTATCACCCTAAGGGGTGTTTCCCAACGTACCCTAATTTCTGGCGGGAAAGGGTATAACGCCAATATTTGCTATCGGGGTAACCCTACGCATCATCACACACTTCATTTTATTTTATCTGATTCAGGAAAAACTACAGGTAGTTTTTTCACTCCCACATAATACCCTTTCTTGTGGTACTTGTAGTATCAGAAACACGTAACACCTCCTTCATTGCCCTTAACGTGTGGCCCTAATGAGAAATACGTTTGTTTATTCACCGTCGACACTGTATTCAGTGTCCGTGTCTGTGTCTGTGTCGACCGACTGAGGTAAATGGGCGTTTTTAAAACCCCTGACGGTGTTTCTGAGACGCCTGGACCGGTCCTAATAGATTGTCGGCCGTCTCATGTCGTCAACCGACCTTGCAGCGTGTTGACATTCTCACGTAATTCTCTAAATAAGCCATCCATTCCGGTGTCGACTCCCTAGAGAGTGACATCACCATTACAGGCAATTTCTCCGCCTCCTCACCAACATCGTCCTCATACATGTCGACACACACGTACCGACACACAGCACACACACCGGGAATGCTCTGACAGAGGACAGGACCCACTAGCCCTTTGGGGAGACAGAGGGAGAGTCTGCCAGCACACACCAAAAACGCTATAATTATATAGGGACAACCTTATATAAGTGTTTCTCCCTTATAGCATCTTTTATATATATACAATATCGCCAAAATCAGTGCCCCCCCTCTCTGTTTTAACCCTGTTTCTGTAGTGCAGTGCAGGGGAGAGCCTGGGAGCCTTCTCTCCAGCTTTTCTGTGAGAGAAAATGGCGCTGTGTGCTGAGGAGATAGGCCCCGCCCCTTTTTCGGCGGGCTCGTCTCCCGCTATTTTTGAAGTTAGGCAGGGGTTAAATATCTCCATATAGCCTCTGTGGGCTATATGTGAGGTATTTTTTTTTTTTGCCTCTAATAAGGTTTTTATTTGCCTCTCAGAGCGCCCCCCCCAGCGCTCTGCACCCTCAGTGACTGTTGTGTGAAGTGTGCTGAGAGGAAAATGGCGCACAGCTGCAGTGCTGTGCGCTACCTTTATGAAGACTCAGGAGTCTTCAGCCGCCGATTTTGGACCTCTTCTCTCTTCAGCGTCTGCAAGGGGGCCGGCGGCGCGGCTCCGGTGACCATCCAGGCTGTACCTGTGATCGTCCCTCTGGAGCTAGTGTCCAGTAGCCAAGCAGCAAATCCACTCTGCACGCAGGTGAGTTCACTACTTCTCCCCTAAGTCCCTCGTTGCAGTGATCCTGTTGCCAGCAGGACTCACTGTAAAGTAAAAAACCTAAGCTAAACTTTCTCTAAGCAGCTCTTTAGGAGAGCCACCTAGATTGCACCCTTCTCGTTCGGGCACAAAATCTAACTGGAGTCTGGAGGAGGGTCATAGGGGGAGGAGCCAGTGCACACCACCTGATCTGGTAAAAGCTTTACTTTTTTGTGCCCTGTCTCCTGCGGAGCCGCTATTCCCCATGGTCCTTTCAGGAACCCCAGCATCCACTTAGGACGATAGAGAAAAGCATATTGCTATCCAGATTGCTTGTTTCTTTTAAATTTGACATCAACCTCTCTTTCAGGGTCCAACTACCCTGCTTCTCTTGTTTTGCGATGTGAGCCACCCAGTCTGAAGAACTCACGCCCGTCATCATTACTAGAAACTGTGGTTGAGAAAGCGATGTTTCCCTGTTCTCCAACTCCTTGTCTGTCCACCAAGATAAGGATCTTCTTGCGGACTGATTTTTTTTACTAGACGCCCCCAAAAATAATTATTTTGGCTGATTTCTAGCATATTCCACTGAAGCTCTCATTCTCCATTGAGCCCAAGGAATTACACCTATTGTGGATGCCATAATTCTGATAAGACAGTCTTGACCATAATTAAATCCTGTCGCTTCTCGCCAAGGATATGGCCAAATCGCGAACGGATATGCATCCTTCTTCTGAAAGAGTAATTCTGTATAGCAGTATGTCTATTTGCACCCCAAAAACTGTATTATTTATACTGGGATCAAGGCACTCCTTTCTCAATTCACAATCCTTCCATGGAACTGCAGAAACTGTATCATCTGGTTCAATTCTTCTTTACCAACTCCTCTGACTTGCCTGAAATTAAAATATCATAGATATATGGCCAAATCTCTATGTTCTGTGAACTTAGACAAGCCATCAACGTTATGAGGATCTTCATAAATATTCTTGACAAGGTTGACAGACCAAAAGGAAGGCAGTTAAATTGGACAGAATGAAAAAAAAGTTTCAAAAGTCCAAATATTGGTGCATTCAAGAAAGATACAATTATAAAGTATCTTAGAGTAGCTGTCATTTACCGCCCCCCTGGCACTGCTTCCAAATTCACCGAGAACTTTGCTTCCTGGCTTCCTCACTTCCTCTCTTCTGACATTCCCTCCATTATCCTAGGCGATTTCAACATCCCTATTGACATCCCTACACAATCCCTTGCCTCTAAACTCCTTAACCTCACCTCTTCACTTGGTCTCTCCCAGTGGACCTCCTCACCCTCCCATGTTAATGGGAGCTCACTGGATCTGGTCTTTACTCACCGCTGTGATATTTCTGATTTTTCCAACTCCCCATTTCCCCTCTCTGACTACCACCTGCTCTCCTTTAACCTATCTCTCTCGACTTCCCCATCTCTATCTCCTAAGGCTACCATCACTAAGCGTAACATTGAAGCTATTGACACCACATTCCTTTCCTCCCTGTTTGATTCACTTCTCTCTCCTATTCTCTCTCTCTCATGCCCTGAACAAGCCACTTCCACATACAATGCATCCCTTACTTCTGCTCTTGACTCTGTTGCTCCACCAACCACTATTCACCCTCGCAAATTAACACATCAACCCTGGCACACCAATTGCACCAGATATCTGCAAAAATGCTCACGTACTGCTGAGCGACACTGGAGGAAATCACGCTCTAAGGCAGACTTCCTCCATTTCAAACTTATGCTCTCATCCTTCAGTGCTGCCCTTTCTCTTGCTAAGCAGTCATACTTCAAGAACCTCATCTCCCAGTCATCCAACCCCCGGCGCCTCTTTGCCACTCTCAACTCACTCCTCTGCCCACCTCCACCTTGTCTCCCTTCCTCACTCTCTGCTCTTGACTTTGCCACTTACTTCACATCCAAAATTGACTCCATACGTCAGGACATCACATCACATCACACCAGACCAGCAGTAACCAGCTTTCTCCCATCCCTTACCAACCCTCCCTATCCCTCGCACCTACTCTGACATCTTTCTACCATGCATCTGGAAAGGAAGTCATGGCCCTCATTTTGTTCCTGTCCCCTCACCACCTCCCCACTTGACCCTATCCCCTCCCGCCTCCTCCGCTACCTCTCTCCTTTTGCTTGTTCCCATCTTTCTCACCTTCTCAATCTATCCCTCTCATCAGGCACTGTCCCCTCTGCCTTCAAGCATGCACTCATCTCTCCTACTCTTAAAAAACCTACCCTTGATCCAAACACTATCCAACTACCGACCTATCTCTCTCCTCCCTTTTGCCTCCAAACTCCTTGAGCGTATTGTCTACAACCGCCTTACTTCCTTTCTTTCCTCACAATCACTGCTTGACCCATTCCAGTCTGGCTTCCGTCCTCTCCACTCCACTGAAACTGCCCTTACAAAAGTATGCAATGACCTCCATGCTGCTAAATCTAAGGGACACTACTCTATACTTATTCTACTTGATCTCTCTGCTGCTTTTGACACTATGGACCATCCTCTCCTACTGCAAATTCTTCACTCCATTGGTCTGCGTGACACTGCCCTCTCTTGGCTGTCCTCCTACCTTTCTGACCGTTCTTTCTCTGTCTCCTCTCATGACTCTACCTCCCCCTCACTTCAACTAACTGTAGGGGTACCCCAAGGTTCTGTCCTTGGTCCTCTTCTCTCTCTATACGTCCTCACTAGGTAAGCTCATTAGTTCTTTTGGTTTCCAATATCATCTCTATGCTGATGACACCCAAATCTATCTTTCCTCTCCAGACCTCTCCCCTGCTCTCCTCACTCGTATCTCCAACTGTCTCTCTGCTACCTCTTCCTGGATGTCCCATCGCTTTCTTAAACTTAACATGTCTAAGACCGAGCTGATCATCTTCCCTCCCTCCCGCATAACCTCACCTCCTACAATCTCATTATCTATTGATGGCACTATCATCTCCTCTAGCCCCCAAGTGCGCTGTCTTGGAGTAATCCTCGACTCCTCCCTCTCCTTCAAACCACACATTCAGCACCTCTCACAAACCTGCCGTTTTCATCTAAAAAATATTTCCAGGATCAGATCCTTTCTGACCCAGGGTGCTACTAAGACTCTTATCCACCCAATGGTCATCTCCAGACTGGACTACTGTAATCTGCTCCTGACTGGCATTCCTGACAAATACCTCTCTCCACTCCAATCTATCCTCAATGCTGCTGCCCGGCTCATCTTCCTCACCAAATGCACTACGTCCACCTCTTCTCTCTTACTAGACCTTCACTGGCTCCCCTTCCCTTTCAGAATCCATTTCAAGCTTCTCACACTCGCTTACAAAGCCCTCACCCACTCCTCTCCCATCTACATCTCTGATCTTATCTCCCTTTACACTCCCACCCGTCCTCTTCGCTCTGCTAATGCACGCAGACTCTCCTGCCTATGGATTACTTCCTCCCACTCCTACCTCCAAGATTTTTCATGTGCTGCACCACTTCTCTGGAATTCCCTACCTCTCCTTCTCAGACTCTCCACCTCTCTACAAAACTTCAAACGGGCTCTCAAGACCCACTTCTTCACCAAACCCAGCCAAATCTCATCCTAACCCTCTGCTCTATGCACTCTATGTACCCCATCTGTGTCACCCCTGTCTGTCTACCCCTCCCCTTTAGAATGTAAGCTCTCACGAGCAGGGCCCTCTTCCCTCATGTGCTTATCCTTTCTTACTTTAATAATCTTCAACTGCACCAAATCCATCAGTCTTCTGCCACCTGATACTTATTCCAGTGTCATCTGCTGATGTAACTATGTTTATTTACCCTGTACTTGTCCTATACTGTCATCAACTGTAAGTTGCTGTTTTCCTGTTTAATTATTTATGTACTCTGTAATTGGGCGCTGCAGAACCCTTGTGGCGCAATATAAAGGATAATAATAATAATTATTATTATTATTCCTGATGAACCTCAATTAATCTAAAGATGAATGGATGACCTGTAGCTGGATTATAGTATTAAGACAGAAGTTTTTTGTTATTTCTTTAGGTAGGAAGACAATTAAATGTATTTGAGTGGCACGTGGTGTTAGCACAAGAGTTTCTCCGAAAACTTTGCAATAAAATATTTGATATCAGCATATATCTTTAGTGTGCAATGGCTAAAATTGTGATTTACGCAGAGACTAGCTGGAGTCTCTTCTTTGCCAAAGAATGTAAAACATTACAAGATCCATTGTAAAGAGGAGTAAGGTTTTTGAAAATTAATAGAATGGAGTGTGTATAAAGATCGCTTAGTACAATAAATTAGATAAATGTGAAGGAGGAGAGCTTGCAGGTTATAATAAGATGTTCTGAAGTGTTAAGGAAATACCTGAACAAAGGTAGTACACATGGGGCCTAATTCAGACCTGATCGTAGCAGCAAATTTGTTAGCAGATGGACGAAGCCATGTGCACTGCAGGGGGGCAGATATAACGTGCAGAGAGTTAGATTTGGGTGGGGTAGGTTAAAACTGAAATCTAAATTGCAGTGTAAAAATAAAGCAGCCAGTATTTACCCTGCACAGAACCAATATAAACCACCCAAATCTAACTCTCTCTGCACATGTTATATCTGCCCACCCTTCAGTGCACATGGTTTTGCCCATTTGCTAACAAATTTGCTGCTACGATCAGGTCTGAATTAGGCCCAAAGTATGTAGGAAACTGGACTAAAGCAATGGCAATGGCAACACAGAGGAGTAAATCCTTTGGGCGGTATCTTGTCAGAATGTCGACAGGTTCATAAGATCAACATCCGCAAATGTCAACATGGTTAAAATGTTGAAATGTTCATGTAGACATTTAACATGCCAACACCACAATGCCGACAGTACATTTGTGTTAATTTTAGGGAGAGGTTTAGAGTTAGGGTAAAATATGCACCAAAAAAATAAAAACTGCACGTAGACATTCTGGTGGCAACTCTTCATTCTACACCCCATAGTGAAAGGCCACAAGATGAGGCTTGTGAGAGTTGTTTTGAGACATGAGGATGTATGGAAAATTCATTTGCATGTTAGAATTACCGATTATTATGATGAGTGAGTCAGAGGATAAGAAATATGGCAGCCAAGCAGAGATGTTCACAGGTTGGTAGGGGACCATAGACAAAAGTAAGAGCAAAAGAGCAATGTTTCCCAACTCATTCCTTAGAGACTGCTAACAGTGCATATTTTACAGATCTCCTCTGTATCACAATTGAGATAATTACACATTAATCTTTAAGTCAGTGCGCCTACTAGGAGGTTGGTAAAACATACTCTGTTAGTGGGTCCCTGAGAAATGGTCTGAACATACGGATACATGTACTGCAAATGATGGCAATGCGAGTTATGGAATATTTGTTAGAACTGTGAATCCGCAGAGTGGGCAAAGGAAGAGTCCAAGCCCACCACCTTGTCTGCTTCCAGGTCTGGAGGTGTGGGTGGAGAGGGACAGGGCTGCAAGTAATGCAGTGTATGAATGTATGTCATGTTTCGGGTGTTGCCAGATGGTTGAAGTTGTTTGGGTGGCAGTGATCATGTATGGAAATTAGTGTTAGAAACGGCATAGTATTCAAAATGGAACATTTAAAGGGTGTAATTCAAATGTTTGAAAAGTCCGTTGGGTGTCTGTTTTTTCCTAACATTTGAATCTCCCCCAAAGAATTTGCGTTTCTTGGCTTGAGAACAAGGTAGACACTTTTTTGAAAAATAATTTAATTTTTTTCATTTGAATTATATAAACCTGAATTAATACAAAATTTTTTTTACTTCATGAGATGACAATGGGGAGCTATAATTGCTCAAATATGCAATCAGAGTTATCCCTAAAATAGATTTATAACTTTGAGGTTCTAATAGACGTTGAAGCCATTTAATTACTATTTTTCTTACCATAGCAAAAAGTTTTGTTATTCTTAGCTGAATTTTACATGCAGTATCACTCTAGATCTATGCTTATTGTATATATTTTCTTCTTTTAGGAGGTAAAGAAAATCATTCCCCTGTAATTCTTTAGCTTTATTTGTGCAATTTGCATTTTAGATTTAACTTTAGGTATAGTATGTTTATCCATTCCTCATGAAATCTCCAGCAACAACTTATATCTGATTCTGAAGTATGCAAAGGACAACTAAAACGAAACCGTGCTCCATACAAACCAGTTAGAACAGGGGTCAGGGAACTTTTTTATCTTTTACCCCAAAATATGCACTGCTCAAGAAAATAAAGGGAACACTAAAACAACACATCCTAGATCTGAATGAATGAAATATTCTTATTAAATACTTTGTTCTTTACATAGTTGAATGTGCTGACAACAAAATCACACAAAAATTATCAATGAAAAGCAAATTTATTAACCCATGGAGGTCTGGATTTGGAGTCACACTCAAAATTAAAGTGGAAAAACACACTACAGGCTGATCCAACTTTGATGTAATGTCCTTAAAACAAGTGTAATGAGGCTCAGTAGTGTGTGTGGCCTCCACGTGCCTGTATGACCTCCCTACAACGCCTGGGCATGCTCCTGATGAGGTGGCGGATGGTCTCCTGAGGGATCTCCTCCCAGACCTGGACTAAAGCATCCGACAACTCACGGACAGTCTGTGGTACAATGGTTGGTGGAAGGAGCGAGACATGATGTCCCAGATGTGCTCAATTGGATTCAGGTCTGGGGAATGGGCGGGCCAGTCCATAGCATCAATGCCCTCGTCTTGCAGGAACTGTTGACACACTCCAGCCACATGAGGTCTAGCATTGTCTTGCATTAGGAGGAACCCAGGGCCAACCGCACCAGCATATTGTCTCACAAGGGGTCGGAGGATCTCATCTCGGTACCTAATGGCAGTCAGGCTACCTCTGGCGAGCACATGGAGGGCTGTGTGGCCCCCCAAAGAAATGCCACCCCACACCATTACTGACCCACTGCCAAACTGGTCATGCTGGAGGATGTTGCAGGCAGCAGAACGTTCTCCTTGGCGTCTCCAGACTTTATCACGTCTGTCACATGTGCTCAGTGAGAACCTGCTTTCATCTGTGAAGAGCACAGGCGCCAGTGGCGAATTTGCCAATCTTGGTGTTCTCTGGCAAATACCAAATGTCCTGCACGGTGTTGGGCTGTAAGCACAATCCCCACCTGTGGACGTCGGGCCCTCATACCACCCTCATGGAGTCTGTTTCTGATCGTTTGAGTAGACACATGCACATTTGTGGCTTTCTGGAGGTCATTTTGCAGGGCTCTGGCAGTGCTCCTCCTGTTCCTCCTTGCACAAAGGCGGAGGTAGCGATCCTGCTGCTGGGTTGTTACCCTCCTACGGCCTCCTCCACTTCTCCTGATGTACTGGCCTGTCTCCTGGTAGCGCCTCCATGCTCTGGAAACTACGCTGACAGACACAGCAAACCTTCTTGCCACAGCTCGCATTGATGTGCCATCCTGGATGAGCTGCACTACCTGAGCCACTTGTGTGGGTTGTAGACTCCGTCTCATGCTACCATTAGAGTGAAAGCACCACCAGCTTTCAAAAGTGACCAAAACATCAGCCAGAAAGTATGGGAGCTGAGAAGTGGTCTGTGGTCACCACCTGCAGAACAACTCCTTTTTTTGGGGTATCTTGCTAATTGCCTATAATTTCCACCTGTTGTCTATTCCATTTGCACAACAGCATGTGAAATTGATTGTCAATCAGTGTTGCTTCCTAAGTGGACAGTTTGATTTCACACAAGTGCGATTGACTTGGAGTTACATTGTGTTGTTTAAGTGTTCCCTTTATTTTTTTTGAGCAGTGTATTTAGATACGCTGACGTTACCCCCTTGATTTGAAAGGAAGGAAATCATATACTATTGTGCATATATACTGATTATCACTGTTTATATGGCATTTCTGAGATACTGTGTGTATAATAAATAAAATAGGATTTTAATACCTACCGGTAAATCCTTTTCTCTTAGTCCGTAGAGGATGCTGGGGACTCCGTAAGAACCATGGGGTATAGACGGGATCCGCAGGAGACATGGGCACACTAAAAGACTTTGAATGGGTGTGAACTGGCTCCTCCCTCTATGCCCCTCCTCCAGACCTCAGTTAGAAAACTGTGCCCAGGGAGACGGACATTTCGAGGAAAGAATTTATTGTTTAAACACGGTGAGTGTCGTACCAGCTCACACCACGAACATACCGCAGAACGTGGCATTCAATAGAATACCAGCCAACGGCATGAACAATACACAGCCACATGCTGAGAGAATATGTAACACAACCTGTGTGTCAACACAACCAATAATAAGACACCGCATGCCATGGCATGAACAACGTCAGCAACAGCCTGACAGAAAAGAAACACCACAAGAGTGTAACCATAACCAATAACTGCAGACAGTACGCACTGGGACGGGCGCCCAGAATTCTCTACGGACTAAGAGAAAAGGATTTACCGGTAGGTATTAAAATCCTATTTTCTCATACGTCCTAGAGGATGCTGGGGACTCCGTAAGGACCATGGGGTTTATACCAAAGCTCCAGACCGGGCGGGAGAGTGGGGGACGACTCTGCAGCACCGATTGAGCAAACAAAAGGTCCCCATCAGCCAGGGTATCAAACTTGTAGAGCATAGCAAAAGTGTTTGAACCCAACCAAGTAGCCGCTCGGCAAAGTTGAACCGCCGAGACTCCTCGGGCATCCGCCCAAGAAGAGCCCATCTTCCTAGTAGAATGGGTCTCCACCGACTTTGGTAACAGCAATCCAGCCGTAGAACGAGTACGCCAAATCGTATCACAGATCCAGCGTGTAACAGACTGCATAGACGCAGGCGCCCCAATCATGCTGGAAACACACCAGACAAACAGAGCCTCTGTTTCCCTAATCTGAGCCACATTGGCGACCTAAATATTCAAAGCCCTGACTACATCGAGAGACTTTGAATCAGCTAATGCCCAAGTAACCACCGGCATCAAAATAGGCTGATTTCTGCGAAACAAAGAAACCACATTTGGCAGAACTATTATCCGAGTTCTCAATTCCTCTCTATCCACATGGAAGATCAAACAGGGCTCTTGTGAGACAAAGCCGCTACTTCGGACACCCGCCTTGCGGATGCCAAAGCCAATAGCATGACCACTTTCCAAAAGAGAAATTTTAACACAACCCTTCACAAAAGGTTCCCAACAGTGTGACACAAGAAAACGCAAAACCACGTCAAGGTCCCACGGTGCCAACGGGGGCACAAATGGAGGTTGGATGTGCAGTACTCCTTTCACGAAGGTCCGAACTTCCGGAAAGGTTGCCAATTCTTTCTTGAAAGAAAATTTATAAGGCCAAAACCGCACTTAAATGGAGCCTAACTTTAGGCCTACACCCACACATGCTTGCAAAGAATGGAGAAGAATGACCCAGCTGAAAGTCTTCCGAAGTAGCCTTCTTGGATTCACACCAAGACACATATTGTCTCCAAACACAGAGGTAAGGCTTTGCCGTTACTTCTTTTCTAGCCTGAAGAAGTGTGGAAATGACTTCACTGGGAATACCCTTTCTGGCTAGGATATGGCGTTCAACCGCCACGCCGTCAAGCGCAGCCGCGGTAAGTCTTGATACACGCCCGAGTCTTGCTGTAACAGTTCCTCACGTAGAGGAAGAGGCCATGGATCTTCTATGAGTAAATCTTGAAGAACTGAATACCAAGCCCTCCTTGGTTAGACCGGAACAATGAGGATCGCCTGAACCTTTGTTCTTCTTACGTTTATCACCTTCCGAAGAGTGAAAACGGAGGGGACACATAGACCGACTGAAAACACCCAAGGTGTCCCGATGACGTCCACTGCTATAGCTTGTAGCTTGAGTGTCCCCTAACTCGGAACAATATCCCTGAGATTTCTCGTTGAGGCGAGACGCCAACATGTCCACTTGAGGCACTCCTCAAAGACTTGTCACTTCAGTGAAAACTTCTCGATGACGACTGTATTTCTCCCGAATGGAGATCGCGTCTGCAGAGGAATCTATTTCTCCGTCGTTCACATCCAGAACGAAGACTGCTAATATAGCGTTTACAAGTCTTTCCACCAAGCAGAAAACTTTTTCGGCTTCTGCCATTGCCGCTTTGCTCCTTGTTCCGCCCTAGCGGCTTACTTACACCACTGATTCAAATACAATGACATATCGTAAACCCACTGATTGTAACAACTTCATTGATACCTCTAGCCAACATCACAAAAACCGGCTAGATGGCATACCTTTCGGCCAGTTCACCAGAATAAAAAGGAATTGCACAGACCAAACTGTCTGCAATGAACAACTGGATGAACTGACAGAAAGATTTGAAGCGAAGGGTTATTCATCTGATATCTTGACAAAAGCAAGAGATCGAATAGATCAGGTTAATAGGAAAGATTTATTGGAAGAGAGGAAAGTTAAATCTGGCTCTGACTCCAGGACTCAATGGGCCTTTATCACTCAATTCAATTCTTGCCATAGAGACATAGAACGAGTGATAAAGAAAAACTGGAAAGTATTACAATTGGATGCTATTCTATCACAACATATTCCTAGTAAACCGTCATTCATATATAGGAAAGCTCCTTCGCTAAAAGATCATCTGGTTAAAAGCAGTATTGAACCTGAAATTAGACAGAGTGTCAGAACTAAGGGCTTCCACTAGAGATGAGCGCCGGAAATTTTTCGGGTTTTGTGTTTTGGTTTTGGGTTCGGTTCCGCGGCCGTGTTTTGGGTTCGACCGCGTTTTGGCAAAACCTCACCGAATTTTTTTTGTCGGATTCGGGTGTGTTTTGGATTCGGGTGTTTTTTTCAAAAAACCCTAAAAAACAGCTTAAATCATAGAATTTGGGGGTAATTTTGATCCCAAAGTATTATTAACCTCAAAAAACATAATTTACACTCATTTTCAGCCTATTCTGAACACATCACACCTCACAATATTATTTTTAGTCCTAAAATTTGCACCGAGGTCGCTGTGTGAGTAAGATAAGCGACCCTAGTGGCCGACACAAACACCGGGCCCATCTAGGAGTGGCACTGCAGTGTCACGCAGGATGTCCCTTCCAAAAAACCCTCCCCAAACAGCACATGACGCAAAGAAAAAAAGAGGCGCAATGAGGTAGCTGTGTGAGTAAGATTAGCGACCCTAGTGGCCGACACAAACACCGGGCCCATCTAGGAGTGGCACTGCAGTGTCACGCAGGATGTCCCTTCCAAAAAACCCTCCCCAAACAGCACATGACGCAAAGAAAAAAAGAGGCGCAATGAGGTAGCTGACTGTGTGAGAAAGATAAGCGACCCTAGTGGCCGACACAAACACCGGGCCCATCTAGGAGTGGCACTGCAGTGTCACGCAGGATGTCCCTTCCAAAAAACCCTCCCCAAACAGCACATGACGCAAAGAAAAAAAGAGGCGCAATGAGGTAGCTGACTGTGTGAGAAAGATAAGCGACCCTAGTGGCCGACACAAACACCGGGCCCATCTAGGAGTGGCACTGCAGTGTCACGCAGGATGTCCCTTCCAAAAAACCCTCCCCAAACAGCACATGACGCAAAGAAAAAAAGAGGCGCAATGAGGTAGCTGACTGTGTGAGAAAGATAAGCGACCCTAGTGGCCGACACAAACACCGGGCCCATCTAGGAGTGGCACTGCAGTGTCACGCAGGATGTCCCTTCCAAAAAACCCTCCCCAATCAGCACATGATGCAAAGAAAAAGAAAAGAAAAAAGAGGTGCAAGATGGAATTATCCTTGGGCCCTCCCACCCACCCTTATGTTGTATAAGCAAAACAGGACATGCACACTTTAACCAACCCATCATTTCAGTGACAGGGTCTGCCACACGACTGTGACTGATATGACGGGTTGGTTTGGACCCCCCCCAAAAAAGAAGCAATTAATCTCTCCTTGCACAAACTGGCTCTACAGAGGCAAGATGTCCACCTCATCTTCACCCTCCGATATATCACCGTGTACATCCCCCTCCTCACAGATTATCAATTCGTCCCCACTGGAATCCACCATCTCAGCTCCCTGTGTACTTTGTGGAGGCAATTGCTGCTGGTCAATGTCTCCGCGGAGGAATTGATTATAATAAGAATTTACTTACCGATAATTCTATTTCTCGGAGTCCGTAGTGGATGCTGGGGTTCCTGAAAGGACCATGGGGAATAGCGGCTCCGCAGGAGACAGGGCACAAAAAAGTAAAGCTTTTACCAGATCAGGTGGTGTGCACTGGCTCCTCCCCCTATGACCCTCCTCCAGACTCCAGTTAGGTACTGTGCCCGGACGAGCGTACACAATAAGGGAGGCAATTTGAATCCCGGGTAAGACTCATACCAGCCACACCAATCACACCGTACAACTTGTGATCTAAACCCAGTTAACAGTATGATAACAGAAAGAGCCTCTTAAAGATGGCTCCTTAACAATATAACCCGAATTTGTTAACAATAACTATGTACAGTATTGCAGATAATCCGCACTTGGGATGGGCGCCCAGCATCCACTACGGACTCCGAGAAATAGAATTATCGGTAAGTAAATTCTTATTTTCTCTATCGTCCTAAGTGGATGCTGGGGTTCCTGAAAGGACCATGGGGATTATACCAAAGCTCCCAAACGGGCGGGAGAGTGCGGATGACTCTGCAGCACCGAATGAGAGAATTCCAAGTCCTCTTTTGCCAGGGTATCAAATTTGTAGAATTTTACAAACGTGTTTTCCCCCGACCACGTAGCTGCTCGGCAGAATTGTAATGCCGAGACCCCTCGGGCAGCCGCCCAAGATGAGCCCACCTTCCTTGTGGAATGGGCCTTAACAGATTTAGGCTGTGGCAGGCCTGCCACAGAATGAGCAAGTTGAATTGTGTTACAAATCCAACGAGCAATCGTCTGCTTAGAAGCAGGGGCACCCAACTTGTTGGGTGCATATAGTATCAACAGCGAGTCAGATTTTCTGACTTCAGCCGTCCTTGAAATGTATATTTTTAAGGCTCTGACAACGTCCAACAACTTGGAGTCCTCCAAGTCGCCAGTGGCCGCAGGCACCACAATAGGTTGGTTCAGGTGAAACGCTTATACCACCTTTGGGAGAAAATGCGGACGAGTCCTCAGTTCTGCCCTATCCGAATGGAAGATTAGATAAGGGCTTTTATAAGATAAAGCCGCCAATTCAGATACTCTCCTGGCGGAAGCCAGGGCCAGTAACATAGTCACTTTCCATGTGAGATATTTAAAATCCACCTTTTTCAATGGTTCAAACCAATGGGATTTGAGGAAATCTAAAACTACATTTAGATCCCACGGTGCCACCGGAGGCACCACAGGAGGCTGTATATGCAGTACTCCTTTAACAAAAGTCTGTACCTCAGGAACTGAGGCCAATTCTTTTTGGAAGAATATTGACAGGGCCGAAATTTGAACCTTAATAGATCTCAATTTGAGACCCATAGACAATCCTGATTGTAGGAAATGTAGGAAACGACCCAGTTGAAATTCCTCCGTCGGAACACTCCGATCCTCGCACCACGCGACATATTTTCGCCAAATGCGGTGATAATGTTTCGCGGTGACTTCCTTCCTTGCCTTAATCAAGGTAGGAATGACTTCTTCTGGAATGCCTTTCCCTTTTAGGATCTGGCGTTCAACCGCCATGCCGTCAAACGCAGCCGCGGTAAGTCTTGAAAGAGACAGGGACCCTGTTGTAGCAGGTCCCTTCTCAGAAGTAGAGGGCACGGGTCGTCCGTGACCAACTCTTGAAGTTCCGGGTACCAAGTCCTTCTTGGCCAATCCGGAGCCACTAGTATTGTTCTTACTCCTCCTCACCGTATAATCTTCAATACCTTTGGTATGAGAGGCAGAGGAGGAAAAACATATACTGATTTGTACACCCAAGGTGTTACCAGTGCGTCCACAGCTATTGCCTGTGGATCTCTTGACCTGGCGCAATACTTGTCCAGTTTCTTGTTGAGGCGAGACGCCATCATGTCTACCATTGGTCTTTCCCAACAGTTTATTAGCATGTGGAAGACTTCTGGATGAAGACCCCCCTCTCCCGGGTGAATATCGTGTCTGCTGAGGAAGTCTGCTTCCCAGTTGTCCACGCCCGGGAAGAACACTGCTGACAGTGCTATTACGTGATTCTCCGCCCAGCGAAGAATCTTGGCAGCTTCTGCCATTGCACTCCTGCTTCTTGTGCCGCCCTGTCTGTTTACATGGGCGACCGCCGTGATGTTGTCCGACTGAATCAACACCGGTTTTCCTTGCAGGAGTGGTTCCGCCTGGCTTAGAGCATTTTAGATTGCTCTTAGTACCAGAATGTTTATGTGAAGAGACTTTTCCAGGTTCGTCCATACCCCCTGGAAGTTTCTTCCTTGTGTGACTGCTCCCCAACCTCTCAGGCTGGCGTCCGTGGTCACCAGGATCAAATCCTGTATGCCGAATCTGCGGCCCTCCAATAGATGAGCCTTTTGCAACCACCACAGAAGATATACCCTTGTCCTTGGCGACAGGGTTATTCGCAGGTGCATCTGAGGATGCGACCCTGACCATTTGTCCAACAGATCCCTTTGGAAAAATTCTTGCATGGAATCTGCCGAATGGAATTGCTTCGTAAAAAGCCACCATTTTTCCCAGGACTCTTGTGCATTGATGTACAGACACCTTTCCTGGTTTTAGGAGGTTCCTGACAGGTCGGATAACTCCTTGGCTTTTTCCTCGGGAAGAAAAACCTTTTTCTGAACCGTGTCCAGAATCATCCCTAGGAACAGCAGACGTATCGTCGGAAAACAGCTGCGATTCTTGGAATATTTAGAATCCAGTCGTGCCGTCGAAGAACTACTTTAGATAGTGCTCTTCCGACCTCCAACTGTTCTCTGGAACTTGCCCTTTTTAGGTCGTGCAAGTAAGGGATAATTTAGATGCCTTTTTTCTTTGAAGAAACATCTTTTCGGCCATTACCTTGGTAAAAAGGCCCGGGGTGCCGTGGATAATTCAAACGGCATCGTCTGAAACTGATATTGACAGTTCTGTACCACGAACCAGAGGTACCCTTGATGAGAAGGACAAAATTTGGACATGGAGGTAATCCTTGATGTCCAGGGACACCATATAGTCCCCTTTTTTCCGGTTCGCTATCACTGCTCTGAGTGACTTTATCTCGATTTGAACCTTTTATGTAAGTGTTCAAAACATTTTAGATTTAGACTATGTGTCACCAAGCCGTCTGGCTTCAGTACCACAATATAGTGTGGAAAAATAATACCCTTTTCCTTGTCGTAGGAGGGGTACTTTGATTATCACCTGCTGGATATACAGCTTGTGAATTGTTTCCAATGCTGCCTCCCTGTCGGAGGGAGTCGTTGGTAAAGCAGACTTCAGGAACCTGCGAGGAGAAGATGTCTCGACTCTCCAATCTTTACCCCTGGGATAATACTCGTACGATCTAGGGGTCAACTTGCGAGTGATCCCACTGCGCCCTGAGACTCTTGAGACTACCCCCCCACCTTGAGTCCGCTTGCACGGCCCCAGCGTCATGCTGAGGACTTGGCAGACGCGGTGGAGGGCTTCTTTTCCTGGGAAAGGGCTGCCTGCTGCAGTCTACTTCCCTTACCTCTATGTCTGGGCAGATATGACTGGCCTTTTGCCTGCATGCCCTCATGGGAAAGGAAAGATTGAGGCTGAAAAGACGGTGTCTTTTTTAGCTGAGATGTAACTTGGGGTAAAAAAGGTTGGATTTCCCAGCTGTTGCTGTGGTCCCCAGGTCCGATGGACCGACCCCCAAATAACTCCTTCCCTTTATACAGCAATACTTCCATCTGCCGTATGGGATCTGTATCACCTGACCACTGTCGTGTCCCTGACATCTTCTGGGAGATATGGACAACGCACTTATCTTGATGCCAGAGAGCAAATATCCCTCTGTGCATCTCACATACATATATATAGAATGCATCCTATTAAATGCTCTACATGAATAAAATATTTTCAGTCAGGGAATCCGACCAAGCCAACCCAGCACTGCATCTCCAGGCTGATGGCGATCGCTGGTCGCAGTATAACCACCGTATGTGTGTATATACTTTTTAGGATATTTTTCCAGCTTCCTATCAGCTGGCTCCTTGAGGGCGGCCGTATCTGGAGACGGTAACGCCACTTGATAAGCGTGTGAGCGCCTTATCACCCTAAGGGGTGTTTCCCAACGTACCCTAATTTCTGGCGGGAAAGGGTATAACGCCAATATTTGCTATCGGGGTAACCCTACGCATCATCACACACTTCATTTTATTTTATCTGATTCAGGAAAAACTACAGGTAGTTTTTTCACTCCCACATAATACCCTTTCTTGTGGTACTTGTAGTATCAGAAACACGTAACACCTCCTTCATTGCCCTTAACGTGTGGCCCTAATGAGAAATACGTTTGTTTATTCACCGTCGACACTGTATTCAGTGTCCGTGTCTGTGTCTGTGTCGACCGACTGAGGTAAATGGGCGTTTTTAAAACCCCTGACGGTGTTTCTGAGACGCCTGGACCGGTCCTAATAGATTGTCGGCCGTCTCATGTCGTCAACCGACCTTGCAGCGTGTTGACATTCTCACGTAATTCTCTAAATAAGCCATCCATTCCGGTGTCGACTCCCTAGAGAGTGACATCACCATTACAGGCAATTTCTCCGCCTCCTCACCAACATCGTCCTCATACATGTCGACACACACGTACCGACACACAGCACACACACCGGGGATGCTCTGACAGAGGACAGGACCCACTAGCCCTTTGGGGAGACAGAGGGAGAGTCTGCCAGCACACACCAAAAACGCTATAATTATATAGGGACAACCTTATATAAGTGTTTCTCCCTTATAGCATCTTTTATATATATACAATATCGCCAAAATCAGTGCCCCCCCTCTCTGTTTTAACCCTGTTTCTGTAGTGCAGTGCAGGGGAGAGCCTGGGAGCCTTCTCTCCAGCTTTTCTGTGAGAGAAAATGGCGCTGTGTGCTGAGGAGATAGGCCCCGCCCCTTTTTCGGCGGGCTCGTCTCCCGCTATTTTTGAAGTTAGGCAGGGGTTAAATATCTCCATATAGCCTCTGTGGGCTATATGTGAGGTATTTTTTGCCTCTAATAAGGTTTTTATTTGCCTCTCAGAGCGCCCCCCCCAGCGCTCTGCACCCTCAGTGACTGTTGTGTGAAGTGTGCTGAGAGGAAAATGGCGCACAGCTGCAGTGCTGTGCGCTACCTTATATGAAGACTCAGGAGTCTTCAGCCGCCGATTTTGGACCTCTTCTCTCTTCAGCGTCTGCAAGGGGGCCGGCGGCGCGGCTCCGGTGACCATCCAGGCTGTACCTGTGATCGTCCCTCTGGAGCTAGTGTCCAGTAGCCAAGCAGCAAATCCACTCTGCACGCAGGTGAGTTCACTACTTCTCCCCTAAGTCCCTCGTTGCAGTGATCCTGTTGCCAGCAGGACTCACTGTAAAGTAAAAAACCTAAGCTAAACTTTCTCTAAGCAGCTCTTTAGGAGAGCCACCTAGATTGCACCCTTCTCGTTCGGGCACAAAATCTAACTGGAGTCTGGAGGAGGGTCATAGGGGGAGGAGCCAGTGCACACCACCTGATCTGGTAAAAGCTTTACTTTTTTGTGCCCTGTCTCCTGCGGAGCCGCTATTCCCCATGGTCCTTTCAGGAACCCCAGCATCCACTTAGGACGATAGAGAAAATTCATTTTAATGAACATCATCTTCTCCACATTTTCTGGATGTAACCTCGTACACCGATTGCTGACAAGGTGAGCGGCGGCACTAAACACTCTTTCGGAGTACACACTTGTGGGAGGGCAACTTAGGTAGAATAAAGCCAGTTTGTGCAAGGGCCTCCAAATTGCCTCTTTTTCCTGCCAGTATAAGTACGGACTGTGTGACGTGCCTACTTGGATGCGGTCACTCATATAATCCTCCACCATTCTATCAATGTTGAGAGAATCATATGCAGTGACAGTAGACGACATGTCCGTAATCGTTGTCAGGTCCTTCAGTCCGGACCAGATGTCAGCATCAGCAGTCGCTCCAGACTGCCCTGCATCACCGCCAGCGGGTGGGCTCGGAATTCTGAGCCTTTTCCTCGCACCCCCAGTTGCGGGAGAATGTGAAGGAGGAGATGTTGACAGGTCGCGTTCCGCTTGACTTGACAATTTTGTCACCAGCAGGTCTTTCAACCCCAGCAGACCTGTGTCTGCCGGAAAGAGAGATCCAAGGTAGGCTTTAAATCTAGGATCGAGCACGGTGGCCAAAATGTAGTGCTCTGATTTCAACAGATTGACCACCCGTGAATCCTTGTTAAGCGAATTAAGGGCTGCATCCACAAGTCCCACATGCCTAGCGGAATCGCTCCGTGTTAGCTCCTTCTTCAATGCCTCCAGCTTCTTCTGCAAAAGCCTGATGAGGGGAATGACCTGACTCAGGCTGGCAGTGTCTGAACTGACTTCACGTGTGGCAAGTTCAAAGGGCATCAGAACCTTGCACAACGTTGAAATCATTCTCCACTGCACTTGAGACAGGTGCATTCCATCTCCTATATCGTGCTCAATTGTATAGGCTTGAATGGCCTTTTGCTGCTCCTCCAACCTCTGAAGCATATAGAGGGTTGAATTCCACCTCGTTACCACTTCTTGCTTCAGATGATGGCAGGGCAGGTTCAGTAGTTTTTGGTGGTGCTCCAGTCTTCTGTACGTGGTGCCTGTACGCCGAAAGTGTCCCGCAATTTTTCTGGCCACCGACAGCATCTCTTGCACGCCCCTGTCGTTTTTTAAAAAAATCTGCACCACCAAATTCAAGGTATGTGCAAAACATGGGACGTGCTGGAATTTGCCCATATTTAATGCACACACAATATTGCTGGCGTTGTCCGATGCCACAAATCCACAGGAGAGTCCAATTGGGGTAAGCCATTCCGCGATGATCTTCCTCAGTTGCCGTAAGAGGTTTTCAGCTGTGTGCGTATTCTGGAAAGCGGTGATACAAAGCGTAGCCTGCCTAGGAAAGAGTTGGCGTTTGCGAGATGCTGCTACTGGTGCCGCCGCTGCTGTTCTTGCGGCGGGAGTCCATACATCTACCCAGTGGGCTGTCACAGTCATATAGTCCTGACCCTGCCCTGCTCCACTTGTCCACATGTCCGTGGTTAAGTGGACATTGGGTACAACTGCATTTTTTAGGACACTGGTGAGTCTTTTTCTGACGTCCGTGTACATTCTCGGTATCGCCTGCCTAGAGAAGTGGAACCTAGATGGTATTTGGTAACGGGGGCACACTGCCTCAATAAATTGTCTAGTTCCCTGTGAACTAACGGCGGATACCGGACGCACGTCTAACACCAACATAGTTGTCAAGGACTCAGTTATCCGCTTTGCAGTAGGATGACTGCTGTGATATTTCATCTTCCTCGCAAAGGACTGTTGAACAGTCAATTGCTTACTGGAAGTAGTACAAGTGGGCTTACGACTTCCCCTCTGGGATGACCATCGACTCCCAGCGGCAACAACAGCAGCGCCAGCAGCAGTAGGCGTTACACGCAAGGATGCATCGGAGGAATCCCAGGCAGGAGAGGACTCGTCAGACTTGCCAGTGACATGGCCTGCAGGACTATTGGCATTCCTGGGGAAGGAGGAAATTGACACTGAGGGAGTTGGTGGGGTGGTTTGCGTGAGCTTGGTTACAAGAGGAAGGGATTTACTGGTCAGTGGACTGCTTCCGCTGTCACCCAAAGTTTTTGAACTTGTCACTGACTTATTATGAATGCGCTGCAGGTGACGTATAAGGGAGGATGTTCCGAGGTGGTTAACGTCCTTACCCCTACTTATTACAGCTTGACAAAGGGAACACACGGCTTGACACCTGTTGTCCGCATTTCTGGTGAAATACCTCCACACCGAAGAGCTGATTTTTTTGGTATTTTCACCTGGCATGTCAACGGCCATATTCCTCCCACGGACAACAGGTGTCTCCCCGGGTGCCTGACTTAAACAAACCACCTCACCATCAGAATCCTCCTGGTCAATTTCCTCCCCAGCGCCAGCAACACCCATATCCTCCTCATCCTGGTGTACTTCAACACTGACATCTTCAATCTGACTATCAGGAACTGGACTGCGGGTGCTCCTTCCAGCACTTGCAGGGGGCATGCAAATAGTGGAAGGCGCATGCTCTTCACGTCCAGTGTTGGGAAGGTCAGGCATCGCAAACGACACAATTGGACTCTCCTTGTGGATTTGGGATTTCAAAGAACGCACAGTTCTTTGCGGTGCTTTTGCCAGCTTGAGTCTTTTCAGTTTTCTAGCGAGAGGCTGAGTGCTTCCATCCTCATGTGAAGCTGAACCACTAGCCATGAACATAGGCCAGGGCCTCAGCCGTTCCTTGCCACTCCGTGTGGTAAATGGCATATTGGCAAGTTTACGCTTCTCCTCCGACAATTTTATTTTAGGTTTTGGAGTCCTTTTTTTTCTGATATTTGGTGTTTTGGATTTGACATGCTCTGTACTATGACATTGGGCATCGGCCTTGGCAGACGACGTTGCTGGCATTTCATCGTCTCGGCCATGACTAGTGGCAGCAGCTTCAGCACGAGGTGGAAGTGGATCTTGATCTTTCCCTAATTTTGGAACCTCAACTTTTTTGTTCTCCATATTTTATAGGCAGAACTAAAAGGCACCTCAGGTAAACAATGGAGATGGATGGATTGGATACTAGTATACAATTATGGACGGACTGCCACGGTTAGGTGGTATAAAAAAACCACGGTTAGGTGGTATATATTATAATAATAATACAATTATGGATGGACGGACTGCCTGCCGACACAGAGGTAGCCACAGCCGTGAACTACCGCACTGTACACTGGTTGATAAAGAGATAGTAGTATACTCGTAACAACTAGTATGACACTATGACGACGGTATAAAGAATGAAAAAAAAACCACGGTTAGGTGGTATATATTATAATAATAATACAATTATGGATGGACGGACTGCCTGCCGACTGCCGACACAGAGGTAGCCACAGCCGTGAACTACCGCACTGTACACTGGTTGATAAAGAGATAGTAGTATACTCGTAACAACTAGTATGACACTATGACGACGGTATAAAGAAAGAAAAAAAAATACCACGGTTAGGTGGTATATATTATAATAATAATACAATTATGGATGGACGGACTGCCTGCCGACTGCCGACACAGAGGTAGCCACAGCCGTGAACTACCGCACTGTACACTGGTTGATAAAGAGATAGTAGTATACTCGTAACAACTAGTATGACACTATGACGACGGTATAAAGAATGAAAAAAAAACCACGGTTAGGTGGTATATATTATAATAATAATACAATTATGGATGGACGGACTGCCTGCCGACTGCCGACACAGAGGTAGCCACAGCCGTGAACTACCGCACTGTACACTGGTTGATAAAGAGATAGTAGTATACTCGTAACAACTAGTATGACACTATGACGACGGTATAAAGAAAGAAAAAAAAATACCACAGTTAGGTGGTATATATTATAATAATAATACAATTATGGATGGACGGACTGCCTGCCGACTGCCGACACAGAGGTAGCCACAGCCGTGAACTACCGCACTGTACACTGGTTGATAAAGAGATAGTAGTATACTCGTAACAACTAGTATGACACTATGACGACGGTATAAAGAATGAAAAAAAAACCACGGTTAGGTGGTATATATTATAATAATAATACAATTATGGATGGACGGACTGCCTGCCGACTGCCGACACAGAGGTAGCCACAGCCGTGAACTACCGCACTGTACACTGGTTGATAAAGAGATAGTAGTATACTCGTAACAACTAGTATGACACTATGACGACGGTATAAAGAATGAAAAAAAAACCACGGTTAGGTGGTATATATTATAATAATAATACAATTATGGATGGACGGACTGCCTGCCGACTGCCGACACAGAGGTAGCCACAGCCGTGAACTACCGCACTGTACACTGGTTGATAAAGAGATAGTAGTATACTCGTAACAACTAGTATGACACTATGACGACGGTATAAAGAATGAAAAAAAAACCACGGTTAGGTGGTATATATTATAATAATAATACAATTATGGATGGACGGACTGCCTGCCGACTGCCGACACAGAGGTAGCCACAGCCGTGAACTACCGCACTGTACACTGGTTGATAAAGAGATAGTAGTATACTCGTAACAACTAGTATGACACTATGACGGTATAAAGAATGAAAAAAAAAACACGGTTAGGTGGTATATATTATAATAATAATACAATTATGGATGGACGGACTGCCTGCCGACTGCCGACACAGAGGTAGCCACAGCCGTGAACTACCGCACTGTACACTGGTTGATAAAGAGATAGTAGTATACTCGTAACAACTAGTATGACACTATGACGACGGTATAAAGAAAGAAAAAAAAATACCACGGTTAGGTGGTATATATTGTAATACAATTATGGATGGACGGACTGCCTGCCGAGTTCCGACTGCCGACACAGAGGTAGCCACAGCCGTGAACTACCGCACTGTACTGTGTCTGCTGCTAATATAGACTGGTTGATAAAGAGATAGTATACAATACATACAACAATATACTACTATACTGGTGGTCAGGCACTGGTCACCACTAGTCACACTGGCAGTGGCACTCCTGCAGCAAAAGTGTGCACTGTTTAATTTTAAATTAATATAATATTATGTACTCCTGGGGGCTCCTGCTATAACAACCTGCAGTGCTCCCCAGTCTCCCCCACAATTATTATAAGCTTTGCCTTTTATACATTGATGTGCAGCACACTGGGCTGAGCTGAGTGCACACAGACTGAGTCACACTGTGTGACTGGCTGCTGCTGTGTATCGTTTTTTTTCAGGCAGAGAACGGATATAGCAGAGAACGGATATATTATATTAAAATAAATAAAAGTTAACTAACAACAACTGCACTGGTCACTGTGGTAAACTCTGTCTGACTCTGCACAATCTCTCTCTCTCTTCTAATCTAATTTCTAATGGAGAGGACGCCAGCCACGTCCTCTCCCTATCAATCTCAATGCACGTGTGAAAATGGCGGCGACGCGCGGCTCCTTATATAGAATCCGAGTCTCGCGAGAATCCGACAGCGTCATGATGACGTTCGGGCGCGCTCGGGTTAACCGAGCAAGGCGGGAGGATCCGAGTCTGCTCGGACCCGTGAAAAAAACATGAAGTTCGTGCGGGTTCGGTTTCAGAGAAACCGAACCCGCTCATCTCTAGTTTCCACAAGTGTGGGTCTTGTTTGATGTGTAAAACCTCTAAAGATAAACAGCGCAAACAGGTGGAATTCACTGTAAACAATCAGGTGTATCCCATCAGAGAATTCATCACGTGTCACTCCAAAAATGTAATTTACATCTTGGAGTGTACATGTGGTTTATTCTACGTGGGGAAAACTACCAGATGCCTTAAAGTCAGGATGGCCGAACACGTATATAATATACGTAAAGGCCTAGATACTCATACTGTATCTGCTCATTTTAAAAAATGTCATAAGTCTAAAGAATGCTATATAAAATTTTTTGTTGGAATACAATTAATATTACCTTCATGGCGTAATAGGGACTTAGAGGAAAGACTCTCAAGGTCAGAAATGAGATGGATTCACCGTTTGGGCACTCTTATACCGAGAGGACTCAACGGTGACTTTGAACTGAAGTGCTTTCTTACTTGAGACATTCACTCACTGCTGCTGCCCAATTCCCTTATCCCCTTTTTGTCTTTTCATTATTTTTGCACAATCCCCACTTTTGCACTTATTTATAGTTGCAATATGCAATAAGGATCACTTTTAACTATATTTTTATTCATTTTATTTCTATGATGAATTTGACCATTGTAACCATGGACATATGATGCTATGTGCTGCATTCGAGATGATAGCAGGATCAGCGCTATCATTAACATGGACTTCCGGCTTTTGGAACGCACATGACGCACTTCCGGACCGAAATGGAACGCAATGCCGGCTTCCGGAGAAACCGCGCATGCGCGGAATGTCCGGGACGCCGGGAAAGAGTAATCATCACACACAGCTGTGATGATTACAAGGAATATAAAGAGGACTATCAGGACAAACAGGCTACACTTCTGACGAAGGACTTTTAAGTCAGAAACGCGTTAAGTGCCTGTTTTTCTTACAAGGAAACTCACCAGCTTCAACACCATTACTCTGAGGGCATTTCCTGATCTCCTGTATCCGGACCTAGAGATCTTCTGCTGGGAACTGCGGGTCTGTGGGCTGTATGCTGAGTTGATGTACCTTCCTTTGGATTTTTATACCATGCCTTTGAATCATTTATGTCTGTAAGTGCATTTTTTGTATTAAATGTGTGTTTTTACAAAACTACTGCACTATATTCTTTTACTTGCACTCCTTCATACTATACGGAGGCAAGTACATTCTATCTTACAGATTTAAACATCTCATATGCCAAAGAGATCTGAAAGCTCCCCTTCTACACCAGTGGAACCATCTTTGAAATGCAGATTTTTTTCGTATGTTTGTAAGTGCATCATTTGCATAAACTTAATCCACTGTATAAAGGATCACCGCACTATCCATTTCTTTTCATCCTTGACCCCACTGCTAACAATCATTGTGTGGAGGTGGTCACCCCTTTTCCCTAGGTTGACAAAAGAAACAGTGGATCATCAATACTGTGAATATCTAGGGTGATTATTGTTTTATTATCCATTATGACACATGGGAGACTAATTTGTCCTTGAGCGCCACATGTATGTGTAATACTTCTTTTCATACCATTTGATTTCAGTGTCTGTGGATTTACACTTTTATTGCACTCACTTGGGCTGCACTCTGGTCTTAATTGCGCACTGGAATTCTCATTTTTGCTATTACACCACTGCTGTCAAGTCGTCCGACAGAATTAACACGGGCAGATCACAAAGCATATGTTCATTGTAAATAGCTCTTAATTCAAGAAAGCTTATTGCAGACAAGCTTCCCAGCTTGACCTTTTCCTCTGGAAATACTTCCCTTGCAAGGACTGCTCCCCAGTCTCGGAAATCTGCATGCATGGACACCAGGATCCCATACTCGATTCCGAACCTTCGTCCCTCTAGGAGGTGAGAACTGAGCAGACACCACAGGAGCGATATCCTGGCCATTAGGATTATATTCCGGTGAGACCCGGACCACAGTTCCAACTGGCCCCGTGAAAACCACTCTGGCATTTGACCGAAAAGGCCTCTTAGGCCGCACCTATCTTCTTCATCAACGGAACATATTGATGGATTGTCACTGCAAATCTGATCCGACTCCGGATCCTCAGACCTCTTTCCACAGGAACACACAGAACTTCAACCGTTCCGTATCTACTCTGATACCCACCTCCAACGTCTGCGTCGTTCGGATCAACAGCCTTCCCCTGTGTTGAAGAACAGTCAGAGAGAAAACAACAATTTGCACCACTTTTTTCTTGACCTCGCCTTAATCAGGAGAGCGTCTCAGTACAGAATATCAATGGCTCTTACTATTGAAAGAAACCCATCATACTGCCATCACTCCGGTGAAATGGCCAATACAATTCTGGATATCAACCCAGGTAAGCCGAATGCGTAGAAAAACGCATTTAACCCATTTTCTACCCTTACGTGCTAGAGCTCCCAGCGTAAGTAGAAATCTTTTTTTTTTCTTTTTTTTCAGGGACAGCAGGACAATGTCCTGAACCTGACGCAACTCTGGTATGGCGTTGCGTACTACCTCCCCTTCCAGAGGGGAATCGGAGGATCTATTCAAAAAAAATCAGTGAGGGGAATCATCTGTAAACTCCAGCATGTCCCCTTTTGGATTCCATTATTAACTCACAGGTCCAAGGCCATTCTCGGACTGACTGAAGAGTAGTAGACGAGTTCCCACCGAAGTGGGCTCCAGCCAGATAAAGCCAGCGACCTGCGGTGGATGTGGTAGAACATAAAACGACAACCGCTTCTGCGAACCTAACCAGGCTGCAGAACTCTTACCTTTTCACCTTCCATAATCTGCACCGAAAGGGAAAAAAGAACGGTATCAAAACGGTTAAAATTACTGCATCCAACAACAGAATGCGCCACCAATCGTTGTGAGGGAATCTAACTCACGAAGTTAGACTCACCAGTGGTATCCACCGAGATTGACTGAACTGAGGCCTCCCCACCCAGCGGTACACTGTCCCAGGGAAACACTCCAGTATCTCTCGGAGTCAGCCTCAGCATTTCTTATCATGTTATAGAGTAGACTCAACATAAGAAACCTACCCGCTCTCTTTAGGGTAATACTATCGGATGCTTTTCCGAATATAAACACTCCCCCATGTGCATGTAATGCAAATAACGCCAAAGCATAGAAATAAAATATCACTTAGCTTCCTGTGTACGATCTTTTGTGACAGGGCCCCGTGTCGACCAGGAGTTGACTTTCACTGTATTCTATCCGCAGCGGGAAAAGAATAAACATTCGGACTCCTTGTGAGGATCTGCTCTTCACGGCCGACCTAGAGCTTTATCAACAGAGTGACCAGCACATGAGAAAGAATACTTTTACTTCAGCAGTCATTATAAATCATAATGTAATACACACATATCCCATATATATATATATATATATATGACGTGACTATAAAACCTTTATCTATTATGTCAGTCTCTGAGTGCCGTACATATTGGAGGTATATATATATATATATATATATATATATATATATATAACATACATATAAGTGGATTGTCCGGAACGGTAGGGTCTCTAATGACATTAATGCATTCTGAATGTGTATGACCATGTACTGAAAGCCCCAGTTGTAGATCAAACAGGAAACATTATGGTCGACAGAAAACCTAGTATTAGTCGACAACAGGGAGTAGAAACCAGGCAAAATAACCATCTGGCGACCCCGAGAGGTCCGAGGGAAGCACAGATGTAGCCACCTTTATCTTGACCGATTCTCCGCCTTGACGGACGTTTAGTCACGCTAAGGCGATAGCTTAGCTTGCTGAGTTTAATCACAGGCAGGCGCGTTGAGGCGATTCTAGATACTCAGCATGCATTACACATATCCACCACTGGGTGGCTAATGCTCCACTAATCCAGTACTTTCGATCGTAAAGCGGCGGATTGATCTACAGCTCTGGCAAATGGTCAGTGACGACTGTAATGTTAATAGATGGTGACTAATGGTCAGACGGTGAGAGTTCTCAATATAAATAAATAGTTTATACAGACACAAACGAACATGTTAAAACACTTGTGTATGCAGACGCAAGATTGTGTATGGAGACGCAAGTAATTGTGTAAAAGGAAGTATGTACAATGCATAAACACCGTGCTTTTGAAATACATGTACGGCATGAGCGTCCGAGTTCCCGTAACATTCACTTTATTATAATTTTTTTCTTTGTTATACATTCAATGGAAGGGTGCACACAGGTTTCACATAAATCTTGTCTTGTAACGTGATCGGAACTCCCTACCTGTCTACTGCATGAACTGTGCAGGCTCCCAGGGGGGGGAAGGGGAAAGTGGGATGGGGGTAGGGCGAGGCAGTGGAAAATACAGTGTTCAAAGAACGGGCCAATGCTGAAGGAGCGTCAGAATCCCCTAGCTAAAATACACAGGGTCGATAGGGATAAGCGAGGTCTATGCACATAACGATACACCAGACCCCATTGCATCACAAAGTGACAAAATGTCCGAGGCACATGAACCCCCGCCTTGTAGAATTATGTGCATAGACCTCGCTTAACCCTATCGCCCCTGTGTATTTTAGCTAGGGGATTCTGACGCTCCTTCAGCACTGCCCCGAAGCCTGCAAAACCTATGCCGTCACTCGCTCCATAGCCGAGTGCTCACACAAGGTGGATGTTCATGTGCCTTGGACATTTTGTCACTTTGTGATGCGATGGGGTCTGGGGTATCGTTAAGTGCATAGACCTCGCTTATCCCTATCGACCCTGTGTATTTTAGCTAGGGGATTCTGACGCTCCTTCAGCATTGCCCCGTGACCTACAAAATCTGTGCTGTTACTTGCTCCATAGCCGAGGGCCTCCATGGGGCAAGGAGTCACAGGCGGTAGCCATTTCAATTCAGTCTGCCCTGCTACAGAATTGTATGTGTACCAGATGGTGCATAGAACCTTAACAGTACAACCGCTCCTGCAGCTTTGCCCTAGTTTATGTGAATAACTCCCTCCCTGTCTACTGCATGACCTGTGCAGGCTCCCAGGGGGGAAGGGCGATGGGCTAGCGGCAGGCGGTGGAAAATACCGTGCTTTTGAAATGCAAGTACTGTATGAGTCCGAGTCCCCAGTATGTTCTTCTAATGTACTAATTAGCACGAACAGCTTGTAATGTACAGTGGCAAATTTAATCTTTCTATGTATAAGGGAGAGATAAAAGCTCCTCCCTAAGTTCCTAGATGCAAAATCACCGTCCTTAGTATCTCTGTACAGTATGTTCTACTAGTGTACTAATTAGCACGAACAGCTTTTAACTGGATGCCAAATCACCGTACTTAGTATCTCTGTACAGTATGTTCTATTAGGGTACTAATTAGCTGTTTGTGCTAATTAGTACCCTAATAGAAAATACTATACAGAGATACTAAGGACGGTGAATTGGCAACCAGGAACTTAGGGAGGAGCTTTTATCTCTCTATATTATACATAGAAAGATTAAACTTGCCACTGTACGTTACAAGCTGTTCGTGCTAATTAGTACACTAATAGAAAATACTGTACAGAGATACTAATTACAGTGATTTGGCATCCAGGAACTTAGGGAGGAGCTTTTATCTCTCTCCATTATACTTAGAAAGATTACAATGGAGAGAGAGAAAAGCTCCTCCCTAAGTATAATGGAGAGAGATAAAAGCTCCTCCCTAAGTTCCTGGATGCCAAATCACTGTCCGTAGTATCTCTGTACAGTATGTTCTACTAGTGTACTAATTAGCACGAGCAGCTTGTAACGTACAGTGGCAGGTTTGATCTTACTATGTATAATGGAGAGAGATAAAAGCTCCTCCCTAAGTTCCTGGTTGCCAAATCACCATCCTTAGTATCTCTGTATAGTATTTTCTATTAGGGTACTAATTAGCACGAACAGCTAATTAGTACCTTAATAGAACATACTGTACAGAGATACTAAATATGGTGATTTGGCATCTAGGAACTTAGGGAGGAGCTTTTATCTCTCCATTATACATAGAAAGATGAAACTTGTCACTGTATGTTACAAGCTGTTCGTGATAATTAGTACACTAGTAAAACATAGTGTACAGAGATACTAAGGACGGCAATTTCGCACCCAGGAATTTAGGGAGGAGCTTTTACCTCTCTCCATTATACTTAGAAAGATTACAATGAAGAGATTAAAGCTCCTCCCTAAATTCGTGGATGCCAAATCACTGTACTTAGTATCTCTGTACAGTATGTTCTACTAGTGTACTAATTAGCACGAACAGCTTGTAACGTACAGTGGCAAGTGTAATTTCTCTATCGTCCTAAGTGGATGCTGGGGTTCCTGAAAGGACCATGGGGAATAGCGGCTCCGCAGGAGACAGGGCACAAAAAAGTAAAGCTTTTACCAGATCAGGTGGTGTGCACTGGCTCCTCCCCCTATGACCCTCCTCCAGACTCCAGTTAGATTTTGTGCCCGAACGAGAAGGGTGCAATCTAGGTGGCTCTCCTAAAGAGCTGCTTAGAGAAAGTTTAGCTTAGGTTTTTTACTTTACAGTGAGTCCTGCTGGCAACAGGATCACTGCAACGAGGGACTTAGGGGAGAAGTAGTGAACTCACCTGCGTGCAGAGTGGATTTGCTGCTTGGCTACTGGACACTAGCTCCAGAGGGACGATCACAGGTACAGCCTGGATGGTCACCGGAGCCGCGCCGCCGGCCCCCTTGCAGACGCTGAAGAGAGAAGAGGTCCAAAATCGGCGGCTGAAGACTCCTGAGTCTTCATAAAGGTAGCGCACAGCACTGCAGCTGTGCGCCATTTTCCTCTCAGCACACTTCACACAACAGTCACTGAGGGTGCAGAGCGCTGGGGGGGGCGCTCTGAGAGGCAAATAAAAACCTTATTAGAGGCAAAAAATACCTCACATATAGCCCACAGAGGCTATATGGAGATATTTAACCCCTGCCTAACTTCAAAAATAGCGGGAGACGAGCCCGCCGTAAAAGGGGCGGGGCCTATCTCCTCAGCACACAGCGCCATTTTCTCTCACAGAAAAGCTGGAGAGAAGGCTCCCAGGCTCTCCCCTGCACTGCACTACAGAAACAGGGTTAAAACAGAGAGGGGGGGCACTGATTTTGGCGATATTGTATATATATAAAAGATGCTATAAGGGAGAAACACTTATATAAGGTTGTCCCTATATAATTATAGCGTTTTTGGTGTGTGCTGGCAGACTCTCCCTCTGTCTCCCCAAAGGGCTAGTGGGTCCTGTCCTCTGTCAGAGCATTCCCGGTGTGTGTGCTGTGTGTCGGCACGTGTGTGTCGACATGTATGAGGACGATGTTGGTGAGGAGGCGGAGAAATTGCCTGTAATGGTGATGTCACTCTCTAGGGAGTCGACACCGGAATGGATGGCTTATTTAGAGAATTACGTGAGAATGTCAACACGCTGCAAGGTCGGTTGACGACATGAGACGGCCGACAATCTATTAGGACCGGTCCAGGCGTCTCAGAAACACCGTCAGGGGTTTTAAAAACGCCCATTTACCTCAGTCGGTCGACACAGACACAGACACGGACACTGAATACAGTGTCGACGGTGAATAAACAAACGTATTTCTCATTAGGGCCACACGTTAAGGGCAATGAAGGAGGTGTTACGTGTTTCTGATACTACAAGTACCACAAGAAAGGGTATTATGTGGGAGTGGAAAAAACTACCTGTAGTTTTTCCTGAATCAGATAAAATAAAATGAAGTGTGTGATGATGCGTAGGGTTACCCCGATAGCAAATATTGGCGTTATACCCTTTCCCGCCAGAAATTAGGGTACGTTGGGAAACACCCCTTAGGGTGATAAGGCGCTCACACGCTTATCAAGTGGCGTTACCGTCTCCAGATACGGCCGCCCTCAAGGAGCCAGCTGATAGGAAGCTGGAAAAATATCCTAAAAAGTATATACACACATACGGTGGTTATACTGCGACCAGCGATCGCCATCAGCCTGGAGATGCAGTGCTGGGTTGGCTTGGTCGGATTCCCTGACTGAAAATATTTTATTCATGTAGAGCATTTAATAGGATGCATTCTATATATATGTATGTGAGATGCACAGAGGGATATTTGCTCTCTGGCATCAAGATAAGTGCGTTGTCCATATCTCCCAGAAGATGTCAGGGACACGACAGTGGTCAGGTGATACAGATCCCATACGGCAGATGGAAGTATTGCTGTATAAAGGGAAGGAGTTATTTGGGGGTCGGTCCATCGGACCTGGGGACCACAGCAACAGCTGGGAAATCCAACCTTTTTTACCCCAAGTTACATCTCAGCTAAAAAAGACACCGTCTTTTCAGCCTCAATCTTTCCTTTCCCATGAGGGCATGCAGGCAAAAGGCCAGTCATATCTGCCCAGACATAGAGGTAAGGGAAGTAGACTGCAGCAGGCAGCCCTTTCCCAGGAAAAGAAGCCCTCCACCGCGTCTGCCAAGTCCTCAGCATGACGCTGGGGCCGTGCAAGCGGACTCAAGGTGGGGGGGTAGTCTCAAGAGTCTCAGGGCGCAGTGGGATCACTCGCAAGTTGACCCCTAGATCGTACGAGTATTATCCCAGGGGTAAAGATTGGAGAGTCGAGACATCTTCTCCTCGCAGGTTCCTGAAGTCTGCTTTACCAACGGCTCCCTCCGACAGGGAGGCAGCATTGGAAACAATTCACAAGCTGTATATCCAGCAGGTGATAATCAAAGTACCCCTCCTACGACAAGGAAAAGGGTATTATTTTTCCACACTATATTGTGGTACTGAAGCCAGACGGCTTGGTGACACATAGTCTAAATCTAAAATGTTTTGAACACTTACATAAAAGGTTCAAATCGAGATAAAGTCACTCAGAGCAGTGATAGCGAACCGGAAAAAAGGGGACTATATGGTGTCCCTGGACATCAAGGATTACCTCCATGTCCAAATTTTGTCCTTCTCATCAAGGGTACCTCTGGTTCGTGGTACAGAACTGTCAATATCAGTTTCAGACGATGCCGTTTGAATTATCCACGGCACCCCGGGCCTTTTTACCAAGGTAATGGCCGAAAAGATGTTTCTTCAAAGAAAAAAGGCATCTAAATTATCCCTTACTTGCACGACCTAAAAAGGGCAAGTTCCAGAGAACAGTTGGAGGTCGGAAGAGCACTATCTAAAGTAGTTCTTCGACGGCACGACTGGATTCTAAATATTCCAAGAATCGCAGCTGTTTTCCGACGATACGTCTGCTGTTCCTAGGGATGATTCTGGACACGGTTCAGAAAAAGGTTTTTCTTCCCGAGGAAAAAGCCAAGGAGTTATCCGACCTGTCAGGAACCTCCTAAAACCAGGAAAGGTGTCTGTACATCAATGCACAAGAGTCCTGGGAAAAATGGTGGCTTTTTACGAAGCAATTCCATTCGGCAGATTCCATGCAAGAATTTTCCAAAGGGATCTGTTGGACAAATGGTCAGGGTCGCATCCTCAGATGCACCTGCGAATAACCCTGTCGCCAAGGACAAGGGTATATCTTCTGTGGTGGTTGCAAAAGGCTCATCTATTGGAGGGCCGCAGATTCGGCATACAGGATTTGATCCTGGTGACCTCGGACGCCAGCCTGAGAGGTTGGGGAGCAGTCACACAAGGAAGAAACTTCCAGGGGGTATGGACGAACCTGGAAAAGTCTCTTCACATAAACATTCTGGTACTAAGAGCAATCTAAAATGCTCTAAGCCAGGCGGAACCACTCCTGCAAGGAAAACCGGTGTTGATTCAGTCGGACAACATCACGGCGGTCGCCCATGTAAACAGACAGGGCGGCACAAGAAGCAGGAGTGCAATGGCAGAAGCTGCCAAGATTCTTCGCTGGGCGGAGAATCACGTAATAGCACTGTCAGCAGTGTTCTTCCCGGGCGTGGACAACTGGGAAGCAGACTTCCTCAGCAGACACGATATTCACCCGGGAGAGGGGGGTCTTCATCCAGAAGTCTTCCACATGCTAATAAACTGTTGGGAAAGACCAATGGTAGACATGATGGCGTCTCGCCTCAACAAGAAACTGGACAAGTATTGCGCCAGGTCAAGAGATCCACAGGCAATAGCTGTGGACGCACTGGTAACACCTTGGGTGTACAAATCAGTATATGTGTTTCCTCCTCTGCCTCTCATACCAAAGGTATTGAAGATTATACGGTGAGGAGGAGTAAGAACAATACTAGTGGCTCCGGATTGGCCAAGAAGGACTTGGTACCCGGAACTTCAAGAGTTGGTCACGGACGACCCGTGCCCTCTACTTCTGAGAAGGGACCTGCTACAACAGGGTCCCTGTCTCTTTCAAGACTTACCGCGGCTGCGTTTGACGGCATGGCGGTTGAACGCCAGATCCTAAAAGGGAAAGGCATTCCAGAAGAAGTCATTCCTACCTTGATTAAGGCAAGGAAGGAAGTCACCGCGAAACATTATCACCGCATTTGGCGAAAATATGTCGCGTGGTGCGAGGATCGGAGTGTTCCGACGGAGGAATTTCAACTGGGTCGTTTCCTACATTTCCTACAATCAGGATTGTCTATGGGTCTCAAATTGAGATCTATTAAGGTTCAAATTTCGGCCCTGTCAATATTCTTCCAAAAAGAATTGGCCTCAGTTCCTGAGGTACAGACTTTTGTTAAAGGAGTACTGCATATACAGCCTCCTGTGGTGCCTCCGGTGGCACCGTGGGATCTAAATGTAGTTTTAGATTTCCTCAAATCCCATTGGTTTGAACCATTGAAAAAGGTGGATTTTAAATATCTCACATGGAAAGTGACTATGTTACTGGCCCTGGCTTCCGCCAGGAGAGTATCTAAATTGGCGGCTTTATCTTATAAAAGCCCTTATCTAATCTTCCATTCGGATAGGGCAGAACTGAGGACTCGTCCGCATTTTCTCCCTAAGGTGGTATCAGCGTTTCACCTGAACCAACCTATTGTGGTGCCTGCGGCCACTGGCGACTTGGAGGACTCCAAGTTGTTGGACGTTGTCAGAGCCTTAAAAATATACATTTCAAGGACGGCTGAAGTCAGAAAATCTGACTCGCTGTTGATACTATATGCACCCAACAAGTTGGGTGCCCCTGCTTCTAAGCAGACGATTGCTCGTTGGATTTGTAACACAATTCAACTTGCTCATTCTGTGGCAGGCCTGCCACAGCCTAAATCTGTTAAGGCCCATTCCACAAGGAAGGTGGGCTCATCTTGGGCGGCTGCCCGAGGGGTCTCGGCATTACAATTCTGTCGAGCAGCTACGTGGTCGGGGGAAAACACGTTTGTAAAATTCTACAAATTTGATACCCTGGCAAAAGAGGACTTGGAATTCTCTCATTCGGTGCTGCAGAGTCATCCGCACTCTCCCGCCCGTTTGGGAGCTTTGGTATAATCCCCATGGTCCTTTCAGGAACCCCAGCATCCACTTAGGACGATAGAGAAAATAAGAATTTACTTACCGATAATTCTATTTCTCGGAGTCCGTAGTGGATGCTGGGCGCCCATCCCAAGTGCGGATTATCTGCAATACTGTACATAGTTATTGTTAACAAATTCGGGTTATATTGTTAAGGAGCCATCTTTAAGAGGCTCTTTCTGTTATCATACTGTTAACTGGGTTTAGATCACAAGTTGTACGGTGTGATTGGTGTGGCTGGTATGAGTCTTACCCGGGATTCAAATTGCCTCCCTTATTGTGTACGCTCGTCCGGGCACAGTACCTAACTGGAGTCTGGAGGAGGGTCATAGGGGGAGGAGCCAGTGCACACCACCTGATCTGGTAAAAGCTTTACTTTTTTGTGCCCTGTCTCCTGCGGAGCCGCTATTCCCCATGGTCCTTTCAGGAACCCCAGCATCCACTACGGACTCCGAGAAATAGAATTATCGGTAAGTAAATTCTTATTTTTTCTAAGTATAATGGAGAGAGATAAAAACTCCTCCCTATGTTCCTGGATGTCAAATTACCATGCTTAGCATTTCTGTACAGTATTTCCTATCTAGCCAGAAACCCTGCATCCTGTGCAAGCTAGGCGGACAACTGGAGGGGACCCTATACACGGTTGCTTCCTGTTTCCCTTTCCAATGTCACATAAACTAGTGGTTGGTCTACCCCAAAAGCCAAAAGTGGTTGGTCTACCCCAAAAGACTGGTACCAGTCCTGAGTCTCTGGGATACCTAGAACCAGAGATATCAGTACGCAAAGTGGACCCATTTTCCCATAGACTATAATGGGCCCGTTAATTCAGACCCACCATGGGTTCCGACGCTTGCCATGAGCCTTGTGGGGGTCACAGAAACTTGGGGTTGGTACCCTCTGGTAGCTAATTGTCTCCTCTTCCATACCAACCTAGCGATGAAGGCTCCCACCTCCCACGCTGAGAATCCCAGGTTTGAGTCCCAAAGTGCCAACCTTTTTTTTTATATATATGTTCCCGTGACATTCACTTTATTATTATTTTTCTTTGTTATACATTCAATGAAAGGGTGCACACAGGTTTCACATAAATCAAAGTAAATCTGAAGCAGCGATTCATTCCGCTATATACAGGTACACAGCGGTAATGAATATAAATTAGTGTATTCCGACGCAACTGAGCAACACAGTACTGTAGATCGTCGGCATTTGTATATTGTACCTGACCTGAACTCCCTCCCTGTCCACTGCATGACCTGTGCAGGCTCCCAGGGGGAAAGGGCGATGGGGGTAGGGAGAGGCGGTGGAAAATACACTGCTTTTGAAATACAAGTATTTGTGTCCGAGTCCCGTAAGGCATAAACCAACACCAATGGGAAGGAAGTGCCAACCTTTTTTTAACGTGTTCCTGTAATATTCACTTTATTATTATTATTTTTCTTTGTTATACATTCAATGGAAGGGTGCACACATGTTTCACATAAATCAGAGTGGGCGGGGGATTTTCCTACATACAGTAGTATACTGTTGCACATGTCTTGTAACCTGATCGGAACTCCCTCCCTGTCTACTGCATGTACTTTGCAGGCTCCCAGGGGGGGGGGGGAAGGGGAAAGTGGGATTGGGGTAGGGCGAGGCAGTGGAAAATACAGTGTTCAAAGAAAAGGCATAATCAAAACCATGAGGAACTTTGCGGTGTATCATTAAGTGCATAGACCTCGCTTATCCCTATCGACCCTGTGTATTTTAGCTAGGGGATTCTGATGCTCCTTCAGCATTGCCCCGTGACCTACAAAATCTGTGCTGTTACTTGCTCCATAGCAGAGGGCCTCCATGGGGCAAGGAGTCACAGACGGTAGCCATTTCAATTGAGTCTGCCCTGCTACAGAATTGTATGTGTACCGTATGGTGCATAGAACCTTGACAGTACAACCGCTCCTGCAGCTTTGCCCTGGTTCATGTGAATAACTCCCTCCCTGTCTACTGCATGACCTGTGCAGGCTCCCAGGGGGGAAGGGCGATGGGCTAGCGGCAGGCGGTGGAAAATACCATGCTTTTGAAATGCAAGTACTGTATGAGTCCAAGTCCCCAGTATGTTCTTCTAATGTACTAATTAGCACGAACAGCTTGTAACGTACAGTGGCAAGTTTAATCTTTCTATGCATAATGGAGAGATAAAAGCTCCTCCCTAAGTTCCTAGATGCCAAATCACCGTCCTTAGTATCTCTGTACAGTATGTTCTACTAGTGTACTAATTAGCACGAACAGCTTTTAACTGGATGCCAAATCACCGTACTTAGTATCTCTGTACAGTATGTTCTATTAGGGTACTAATTAGCTGTTTGTGCTAATTAGTACCCTAATAGAAAATACTATACAGATACTAAGGATGGTGACTTGGCAACCAGAAACTTAGGGAGCTTTTATCTCTCTATATTATACATAGAAAGCTTAAACTTGCCACTGTACGTTACAAGCTGTTCGTGCTAATTAGTACACTAGTAGAAAATACTGTACAGAGATACTAAGTACAGTGATTTGGCATCCAGGAACTTAGGGAGGAGCTTTTATCTCTCTCCATTGTAATCTTTCTAAGTATAATGGAGAGAGATAAAAGCTCCTCCCTAAGTTCCTGGATGCCAAATCACTGTCCGTTGTATCTTTGTACAGTATGTTCTACTAGTGTACTAATTAGCACGAGCAGCTTGTAACGTACAGTGGCAGGTTTGATCTTTCTATGTATAATGTGGAGAGATAAAAACTCCTCCCTAAGTTCCTGGTTGCCAAATCACCGTCCTTAGTATCTCTGTATAGTATTTTCTATTAGGGTACTAATTAGCATTAACAGCTAATTAGTACCCTAATAGAACATACTGTACAGATATACTAAGTACAGTGATTTGGCATCCAGGAACTTACTGAGGAGCTTTTATCGCTCTCCATTATACATAGAAAGATTAAACTTGCCACTGTACGTTACAAGCTGTTCGTGCTAATTAGTACCCTAATAGAACATACTGTACAAAGATACTAAGTACGGTGATTTGGCATCCAGTTAAAAGCTGTTCATGCTAATTAGTACACTAGTAGAACATACTGTACAGAGATACTAAGGATGGTGATTTGGCATCTAGGAACTTAAAGAGGAGCTTTTATCTCTCCATTATACATAGAAAGATTAAACTTGCCACTGTACGTTACAAGCTGTTCGTGCTAATTAGTACACTAGTAGAACATAGTGTACAGAGATACTAAGGACGGCAATTTGGCACCCAGGAATTTAGGGAGGAGCTTTTAGCTCTCTCCATTATACCTAGAAAGATTACAATGGAGAGAGATTAAAGCTCCTCCCTAAGTTCGTGGATGCCAAATCACTGTACTTAGTATCTCTGTACAGTATGCTCTACTAGTGTACTAATTAGCACGAACAGCTTGTAACGTACAGTGGCAAGTGTGATTTTTCTAAGTATAATGGAGAGAGATAAAAACTCCTCCCTATGTTCCTGGATGTCAAATTACCATGCTTAGCATTTCTGTACAGTATTTCCTATCTAGCCAGAAACCCTGCATCCTGTGCAATCTAGGCGGACGACTGGAGGGGACCCGATACACGATTGCTTCCTGTTTCCCTTTCCAATGTCACATCAACTAGTGGTTGGTCTTCCCCAAAAGCCAAGAATCTCCTCTTTTGTATGGTACCAGTCCTGAGTCTCTGGGACACCCAGAACCAGAGATATCAGTACACAAAGTGGACCCATTTTCCCATAGACTATAATGGGCCCGTTAATTCAGACCCACCATGGGTTCCGATGCTTGCCATGAGCCTTGTGGGGGTCACAGAAACTTGGGGTTGGTACCCTCCGGCAGCTAATTGTCTCCCCTTACCAACCTAGCGATGAAGGCTCCCACCTCCAACGCTGAGAGTCCCAGGTTTGAGTCCCAAAGTGCCAACCTTTTTATATATATATATATATATATATATATATATATATTCCCGTGACATTCACTTTATTATTATTTTTTCTTTGTTATACATTCAATGGTAGGGTGCACACAGGTTTCACATAAATCAGAGTGGGCGGGGGATTTTCCTACATACAGTAGTATACTGTTGCACATGTCTTGTAACCTGATCGGAACTCCCTCCCTGTCTACTGCATGTACTTTGCAGGCTCCCAGGGGGGAAGGGGAAAGTGGGATGGGAGTAGGGCGAGGCAGTGGAAAATAGTGTTCAAAGAAAAGGCATAATCAAAACCATGGGGAAATTTATGGTGTATCGTTATGTGCATAGACCTCGCTTATCCCTATCACCCCTGTGTATTTTAGCTAGGGGATTCTGACGCTCCTTCAGCATTACCCCATAGCCTGCAAAACCTATGCCGTTGCACACTCCATAGCCGAGTGCTGCCACAAGGCAGGGGTTCACGTGCCTCGGACATTTTGTCACTTTGCGATGCAGTCCAGTGTATCGTTATGTGCATAGACCTCGCTTATCCCTATCGCCCCTGTGTATTTTAGCTAGGGGATTCTAACGCTCCTTCAGCATTGCCTCGTAGCCTGCAAAATCTGTGCTGTTACTTGCTCCATAGCCAAGTGCCTCCATCGAGCTAGGAGTCACAGGCGGTAGCCATTTCAATTGAGTCTGCCCTGCTATAGAATTGTATGTGTACCGTACGGTGCATAGAACCTTGACAGTAGAAACTCTCCTGCAGCTTTGCCCTGCTTTATGTAAAACTTGTGTTTGGTCAGTTTGCTATGCGATCGAGCCCGATGTAACGTAATGTGCATAGACCTCGCTTATCTCTATCACCCCTGTGTATTTTGGCTAGGGGATTGTGACGCTACTTCAGCATTGCCCCGTAGCCTGCAAAACTTTTGCCATCTCTCACTCCATATCAGAGCGTATCCTGCCACGTGGTGGGGGTTCAGGGGCGGCGGCCATTTTGCCAGTGTGCTGTGCGATTGAGTCCGGTGTACCGTAATCTGCATAGACCTCGCTTATTCCTATCGCCCATGTGTATTTTAGCTAGGGGATTGTGACGCTCCTTCAGCATTGCCCCCATAGCCTGCAAAATCTGGACTGTTATTTGCTCCGTAGCCTAGGGCCCCCGTGGGGCAAGGAGTCATAGGTGGTAGCCATTTCTATTGAGTCTGCCCTGCTACAGAATTGTATGTGTACTGTACGATGCATAGAACCTTAACAGTAGAACCGCTCCTGCAGCTTCGCCCTGGTTTATGTGAATAAAAAAATAATAAAGTGTCTGGAAAAAACTAACATGCATTCGTACTTTAGAAATCGAACTCAGGACTCTGAGTATAGGAAGCAGAACACTTCACCGCAGACAGATGAATAAATCCATTGGTTTTGATTATGCTGTAATGGCTATGGGATTAGGACGCTAACATACTGTACAAAATTCCTAATCTCAAGAGGCAATAGTGAACTTCTAACACGTTCATCTGCGACAGTGTACACTACTGGTTTTATGTTGTTTTGTCTGCGGGACTTGGACGCTCACATATTCATAAAGTACTGTACATGGATCATATACTGTATGCTGTACTATTTGCGTCTGTACCGTATATACTGTATTAAATAATGCAGCATAATGAGTATTTACTGTATTAAATAATGCAGCGTAATGAGTATTTACTGTATGCAGCATAATGAGACGCTTAGTAAAGTAGTCCTTGTTATATATTTCAGTATTGTATTTTACGGGAGACAACACGCATGCGCAGTGGTGATTGTAAAAGGCGACATCTGGTGGAAGATCGCAGGTATAACACGTAAAGGTAACGCCAAACGCTCTGTCTACCTCCGTGCGATTAGGTACGCCTCTGTGACTAGGCGCGCCTCCCTACGACCCGGTACGCTGCGTATGCTCGATCGGGACAAATGCCTCAGCCAGTCAAGATAAAGGTGGCTACATCTGAATACCTATATAATCTTTATAACACTCCCCCACACCTACTGTACTACCATATCTGTGCTCGAGCTACAGGCCCAAGGAACTGTACCATACATATACGTATAAATATATATATACAGGTATATGGCAGTTACAGCATGTTAATTTACACTCAGTAATAACAGTTGGTGCCGACAGGGTCCTCACATACCACTGTGTCTCCCATACGGTGTTTACCTTTGACAAGCAAACAACTACCGACCTGCTGACACTGCATCCACTGAATCAAGAACCAACAGGCGTCGGCGATCCCCATAACTGTTTGTGACAGAGCACTTGTGCCTGTAGACATATGTCGACTAACAAGCTATAGTGGGTATCTGAGCAGGGAACACACAGCTTACAAGCACATTTATCTAACATAGTGTTATATTGTCGTCAATATAGCACTAAACACTGTGCGCCCCCCCCCCCCCACGTTTGCACTGTTTTAACTGCTATGGCGGGGACATGGAGAAAAATGGCGCTGAAACAAGTTGTGAGGGCTAAGCCCCACCCCTTCTCGGCGCACTTCAGCGTTTTTTATGCCGGCGGGGGTCCCTATACAGTGTCTACACACTGTATACATGCATAGCCACCCTTAAAAACAGGTATATACTGCTGCCCAAGGCGCCCCCCCCCCCCCGCCCTGCACCCTTGTAAAGCCGTCGGCGCGGGAGCAATGGCGTGCAGCGGGACACTGCTTAATACTGGCGGGGGTCTGGTACACGGTGCCCGGGTACCGAATATTCGTCTACTGCCAGTAACTTGCTGCCCAGGGCGCTCCCCCCCCCCCCTGCGAGTGCCGTTGGTGTGTGGGAGCATGGAGCGCAGCGCGACCGCTGCGCTGTACCTCCGTTGCTGAAGTCTTCTGCCGTCACTGAAGTCTTCTGATCTTCCTATACTCACCCGGCTTCTTTCTTCTGGCTTTTGTGAGGGGGTTGACGGCGCGGCTCCAGGAACAAGCAGCTAGGCGAACCCTCTGGAGCCAATGGTGTCCAGTAGCATAAGAAGCAGAGCCCTTGAACTAAGAAGAAGTAGGTCTGACTTCTCTCCCCTCACTCCCACGATGCAGGGAGCCTGTAGCCAGCAGGTCTCCCTGAAAATAAAAAACCTAACAATAAAGTCTTTAGAGAAACTCTGTAGAGCTCCCCTAGTATGTGTCCAGTCACTCCTGGGCACAGTCTAACTGAGGTCTGGAGGAGGGGCATAGAGGGAGGAGCCAGTTCACACCCTCTAGGACGTATGAGAAATAATATATATAGGACTTTCCTGACTACCTCCAGATTAAGGCACTCTTTGTGGACAGATTCCTGGACTGCCGTTCAAAAACTCCCCCCTCCTTTTTTAGTTCAGATAAGCCATTTTTATTTATTTTGTATTCTGTACTTTTTTTTATATATATCTCTGATACGAGAATTAAAACCATTTTTTTTATTACTACTGGTTTGGACCATGGAATGAGAGTGCTCACTAGCAGTGACGTATAACATCTGTTCCGAAAAAGATCTTGTATTATGCCTGAATATTCTTTTGATGCGGTATGCATATTATTAATTGATTAATACTGGAAACAGCAACACATTAGGTCTTATTGCACTATGAGGAGTGTATTTTGTATCTTTAAACTATAGATCCAACCACATATTGAGTTTTGGACGATAAAGACCACCTGTGACGTGCCTTTATACTTCTACTTTCTGGTACACTCATTACCTATAAAATTGGTTTATGGTCCAGCATTGTAACAACAATATTGCACTATGAGAGGCGCATTTTTTGCTTATGTTTAGAACTCCTGTGCTGTGAGCTGACTCTACCACACTCTGAGCTTTGAATGATTTAAGACTCACCGTGACGCGTCATCTTCTTGGAAGTTTTCCGACTCCCCAGGCTGTGAGCAATAGAAGACAAGTTTTTTTGGTGTGCATGCTAAAATTTCCTCAACTGGTACGCTTAATACCTATATGAGTGTTGTCGTGACAGAAATCAAAATCTGAAATGACTGCACCATCAGGCGCCTGTTCTTCATTTTCCTTTTCTCTCTCTCTCTATATATATATATATATATATATATATATATATATATATATATATATATATATATATACACACACACACACACACACACACACACACATACATACATACACAAATGCATTTAAAAAAATATATGTTTTATTATTTTCGCCTATTATTTTTTGGCAATGAATGGGTTAACAAACACTTTCTCCCCAAAACACAATTATTAATGTAAGAAAGATGGATGAGGGGGGGAAGGGGGCACGACTTTTAGGAGACAGATGGTCACATCCTTACCTCAGTAATGTCAGTGGGAATTTCCCACTGTTATGTGGGCCACTGTCTGATCCTGCGAAACTCAGTCAGCGGTCAGCCACAGAACACTTCAAGTTGTGTGTGTGGGTTGGCGGGCCGCGGGCGGGAGGACAGGACAGCGCAGGGCGGGAGGACAGGACAGCGCAGGGCGGGAGGACAGGACAGCGCAGGGCGGGCAGGTGGGAGCGCGGTGTGATGTCAGCACGTCACACTGCGGCCAGGAACACAGCACAGGACAGCCAGGAGCACAGTGCAGGGCGGGCAGGAGGGAGGGAGCGTTGTGTGACGTCAGCACGTCACATCGCGAGCCGGCCGGTGCTGGACGGGGCCGTGTCTCGGCAGCGTGACTGTACATTACCCCCAGGAATTTCATTTTTACCCAATTTGGGATAATTTACCCCTGTTCCTTGACCACTGAGTTAGAAGATCTTTAGACATAAACATAATACACTGTAGAATTAAATAAAAATATGTCATCTAGAACAGTGGTTTTCAAACTTTTTCTGCAGTGACACACTGAAGAGTAACATCCACGTAAGTTAATTTTTGAAGATAAACAAAAAATTAGGATTTTGGTTACCTACCAGTAGATCCTTTTCTCGTAGTCCGTAGAGGATGCTGGGGTCCACATTAGTACCATGGGGTATAGACGGGTCCATTAGGAGCCACTGGAACTTTAAGTGTTTGAGAGTGTGGGCTGGCTCCTCCCTCTATGCCCCTCCTACCAGACTCAGTCTAGAAACTGTGCCTGAGACGGACATCTTAGAAAGAAGGATTTTACACAGATAGTGGCGAGATTCACACCTGCTCACACAAACAAGGCACATCAAGCAACTAGTTTGAAACTCAGTAACTGGTGAAACATTACTTACCAAGTAACACAGTACCCAACCAACAAGGCTGTACTGGACTAAGTAACAAAAGCAGGAAAAAGCGCTGGGCGGGCACCCAACATCCTCTACGGATTACGAGAAAATTATTTACCGGTAGGTAATTAAAATCCAATTTTCTTTGACGTCCTAAAGGATACTGGTGTCCACATTAGTACCATGGGGATGTACCAAAGCTCCCAGAACGGGAGGGAGAGCGCGGAGGCTCTTGCAGAACTGATTGACCAAACTTGAGGTCCTCAGAGGCCAAAGTATCAAACTTGTAGAACTTAGCAAACGTGTTCGACGCAGACCAAGTAGCCACTATGCAAAGCTGTAAAGCCGAGACACCCCGGACAGCCGCCAGGAAAGAACCCACCTTACAAGTAGAGTGGACCTTAAAAGATATTGGACACCGCAATCCTGCCGTAGAATACACATGCTGGATAGTGAACCTGATCCAGCGAGAGATCGTCTGCTTAGAAGCAGGACACCCAATTTTCTTGGAATCATACAGGACAAACAGAGTCCGATTTTCTGTGATGAGCAGTCCTCTTCACAAATTTTCAGAGCCCTTACAACATCCAAGGACTTTGATGGAATTGAGGAGTCAGGAGCAACTGGCACCACAATAAGTTGGTTGATATGAAAAGCCGACACAACTTTTGGAAGGAATTGCTGACGTGTCCGGAGCTCAGCTCTATCTTCATGGAAGATCAAGTAGGGGCTTTTACAAGACAAAGCCCCCAACTCCGACACACGTCTAGCAGAAGCTAAGGCCAACAAAGTGAAAGCCTTTCATGTGGGAAACTTGACCTCAACCTCCTGTAGAGGCTCAAACCAATCCGACCGGAGGAACTGCAACACCACGTTAAGATCCCAGGGTGCTGTAGGCGGCACAAAGGGAGGCTGGATGTGCAGAACCCCCTTCAAAAAAGTCTGAACCTCAGGGAGGGAAGCTAGCTGTTTCTAGAAGAAAATGGATAAGGCCGAAATCTGGACCTTTACGGATCCCAACCTCAGGCCCATATCCACACCTGCTTGCAGGAAGAGGAGAAACCGTCCCAGCTGAAACTCCACCGTAGGAAACCTCTTGGAGATTCACACCAAGAGACATATTTTGTCCAAATGCGATGGTAATGTTTAGACATTACTCCTTTCCTAGCCTGTACCAGGGTAGGAATAACCTTGCTCGGAATGCCCTTCCAAGCTAATATCTGGCGTTCAACCTCCATGTCGTAAACATAGCCATGGTAAGTCTTAATAAGCGAACGGCCCCTGTTGTAACAGGTCCTCCCAAAGAGGAAGAGGCCTCGGATCTTCCAGCAGTAGATCCAGAAGATCTGTGTATCAAGCACTTTTTGGCCAATCCGGAGCAATGAGGATTGCCTGAACTCTTGTTCTCCTTATGAGCTTCAGAACCTTTAGGATGAGTGGAAGTGGAGGAAACACGTACACCGACTGGAACCCCCACTGAGACACAAGAGCGTCCACCGCCACTGCTTGCGGGTGCCTCGACCTGGAACAATACCTCCGAAGCTTCTTGTTGAGGCGGGAGGCCATCATGTCGATTTGAGGAACCACCCAAATTCTTGTCACCTCAGTGAACACCTCTGGATGGAGGCCCCATTCCCCTGGATGGAGATAGTTTCTGCTGAGGTAATCAGCTTCCCAGTTGTCTACTCCCAGAATGAAAATTGCTGACAGCGCCAGCGCGTGCCTTGCTACCCAGAGGATGATTCTAGTCACCTCTGACATTGCAGTTCTGCTCTTCGTTCCGCCCTGTCGGTTTATGTAGGCCACCGTCGTTACATTGTCTGACTGCACTTGAATGGCTCGATCTCGCAGAATATCTGCTGCTTGAAGAAGACCGTTGTACACGGCTCTTAGTTCCAGAATGTTTATGGAAGACTGGATTCCAGGTTTGACCACCTTCCTTGGAAGGTTTTCCCTTGAGTAACTGCGCCCCATCCCCGGAGACTTGCATCCGTGGTTAGAAGTATCCAGTCCTGAATCCCGAACCTGCGGCCCTCTAGAAGGTGAGACATCTACAGCCACCAGAGCAGTGAAATCCTTGTTTTCGGCGACAGACGAGTCCGCAGATGCAAAAATAGATGAGACCCCGACCACTTGTCCAGGAGATCCAGTTGGAAGGATCGAGCATGAAATCTTCCATACTGTAGAGCCTCATAGGAGGCAACCATCTTCCCCAGAAGGCGAATGCACTGATGAACTGATACCCAGGCTGGCTTCAGGACATGCCGGACCATTGTTTGAATCACCAACGCTTTCTCCTCCGGCAGAAACATCCTCTGCACTTCCGTGTCGAGGATCATCCCCAGGAAAGAATCTCCTTGTCGGCTCCAAATGTGACTTTGGCAGGTTCAGGATCCAACCATGTTCCCTTAGCACAGGCATGTCCAAACTGCGTCCCTCCAGCTGTTGAGAAACTACACATCCCAGCATGCCCTGACACAGCTTTAGCATTTTCTGACCGCAAAACTGTGTCAGGGCATGCTGGGATATGTAGTTTCACAACAGCTGGAGGGCCGCAGTTTGGACGTGCATGTCTTAGCAGATGAGTCGTGAAAGCAATCGACTGCAACAACTTCTCCCTGGTCGATGCCTTTATCAGCAGATCGTCCAGATATGGAATTATGTTCACCCCCTGTCTGCGGAGAACAATCATCTCTGCCATCACCTTGGTGAACACCCTCGGTGCTTTGGAGAGGCCGAATGGCAGTGCCTTAAATTGATAGTGACTGTCTAACAGTGCAAATCTGAGATAGGCCTGGTGCGGCGGCCACATCAGGATGTGGAGGTACGCATCCTTGATATCCAGGGATAACAAGAACTCTCCCTCCTCCAGACCTGAGATTACCGCTCTCAGAGACTCCATTTTGAATTTGAACACCCTCAGATAAGGGTTTAGTGATTTCAAGTTCAAAATTGGTCTGATGGAACCATACGGTTTCGGAACCACGAAAAGGTTTGAGTAGAAACCCATATTTTGCATAAGAGGTGGAACTGGAACAATGACCTCTGACTTTTCCAATTTTTGGATGTCCTCCCGACGGATAGCTCTGTCTGTCGTCAAAGCCGGCAAGCCTGATTTGAAGAACGGTGAGGCAGCAGTTCCTAAAAATCCAGGCTGTACCCCTGGAACACAATTTCCTGTACCCAGGAATCCAGGACGGACGACACCCAGACGCGGCTGAAACGTCTGAGCCTCGCACCCACCAGCCTGTCCTCCAGGCTTCGCGGTCCACCGTCATGCTGAGCATTTTGAGGAACCAGAAGCAGATTTCTGGTCCTGGGAGCCTGCGGGAGCAGGCTTTTTGGATTTTGCATGAGCACCACTAAAGAAGGTGGTAGGAGGTTTGGACATTTTTTGTCTTAGCGGTCCGAAAGGACTGCGATGCAGAGGAAGAAAATTGTTTCTTCATAGAAGGTGTAGCTGAGGGAAGAAAAGGTGATTTACCCGCGGTTGCTGTGGAAATCCACGCATCCAATGCTTCACCAAATAAAGCCTGACCTGTGTAGGGTAGGTTCTCCACACTTCTCCTGGATTCCGCGTCTGCAGACAATTGGCGTAGCCAGAGTCCCCTGCGAGCTGAGAGACATGGAAGATAACCTTGCAGTCAGCGTACCCAGGTACTTCATGGATTCCACCATGAACCCCGCAGAATCCTGTATGTTACGTAAAAACAGTTCAATGTCACTTCTGTCCATTGTATCTAAGTCCTCTAGTAATGTGCCTGACCACTTAACTATAGCTTTAGGGATCCATGCACAGGCAATAGTAGGCCTCAACAACACCCCTGAAGCAGTGTATATGGATTTGAGCGTACTGTCAATCTTACGATCAGCCGGTTCTTTTAACGCGGTAGACCCTTCTATGACAGTCTGGAAACAGATGCGTCAACTATGGGTGGGTTTTCCCATTTTTTTCTATCCTCCTCAGGGAAAGGAAAGACCATCAAAACCTTTTTGGGAATCTGGAATTTTTTCTCCGGGTTCTCCCTGGATTTTTCAAATAAAGCGTTTAATTCTTTAGACGCAGGGAAGGTTAGCGAGGCTTTATTTTCTGTGAAGTAAGCCTCCACAACCTGCTCAGGTGTTGCGTCAGAAATGTTTAACACATCTCTAATGGCCTCAATTATGAGCTGCACCTCCTTAGGCAGGAATCCCCCCCCCCCCCCCCCCCAACTTGTACTTCTCAACAACTTTGTCCCTGACTTATTTGGAGAGCTCCTTGGTCTTCATGGTGTGATGCCTCTTGCTTAGCGGTGTTGCAGCCACTGGGGCCTTTCAGAAAAGGTGTGTTTTTACTGACAGATCATGTGACACCTGGATTGCACACAGGTGGACTTCATTTCACTAATTATGTGACTTCTGAAGGTATTTGGTTGCACCAGAACTTTTGAGCGGCTTCATAGCAAAGGGGGTGAATACATATGCACATGCCAATTTTCACATTTTTATTTATGAAAATAAATTTTTATATAAATTTTTCTCATTTCACTTCACCAACTTAGACTATTTTGTGCAGATCCATCACATAAAATTCAGAATAATTTTTTATTTATTTTTAATTACAGGCTGTAATGTAACAAAATAGGTAAAAAGCCAAGGAGGTGAATACTTTAGCAAGACACTAATATATACATACGCACGCACGCACGCACCAGTCACCCATCCATAAATAACACTTTATATAGTGAACATTGCCTTAATGTATTGAATGGGAATCATTTTAACCATCTGACCTCAGGCGTGTCTTGCAAAACAAATCACTTTCCAGAAACCGAATAAATTAGTTTATTGGAAAATTTTACATTATGAAATGTAACAGATCTAGTGATTAAGATTTCAACAGGCAAAACAAGAGAACATGTAGAAGTATTGGCAAAAGGGAAAGACATACGTGTCCGTAGTAGCAAAAGTATTAGTTTAAAAGTGGCATTGTACAACATGTACAAATCTCTTCTAGTAGAGAAAGAAAATGTGAGTTTAAGCAATAAGGGCACCCACTGCAGTTATTAGTCATCTGGGTAGTGTGAAAGGTTTATGGCATACAGTACATATTGAATAATACCCATTGGTGTCAGTCGGGAGCTATGAACAAATACAAACCATAAACATTATGTTTTAGCACATCTGCATGCTAATGTAATCAGTGGGGCAGCCCGTGATACAGTAAACGCCTCCTACCTTAACTCCGTAGACTTAGCAAAGTCACTAACCCTTTGCCTGTAAACAATCTCCTACTTTGTTAATAGCACTTAAAAGCCCAATCTAAGCGCATTAACTCCTGTTACGTTCCATCGTTATCACTTGCATAAAGTATCAAGAGCGTGTCCTCTTGTTATATAATATCTACATATATGATACAGCTTACAGCTCTGTGACATCACAGTAAAAAGCCCTGGAGAAGGAAAATAAATATCTTTACAGCAGGACTTTAATTTGTAACCGTAAGAATAAGTGAATCTAAACAACAAGCTTCCCATACAAAAATGTATGAGCTCCGACGGAAATCACGTTGAATAGAAACGCTAGGCTCTACTTACAAACCCAGTTGACTTAAAAGTGAAAACAGACCTTCTTATCTGTCATTTTACAAATCAAACTATTTCACTTGCAAATATCCGTTTCCGGTCTGGAAAACTGTAGTGCAATTAGTTATTTAGTCCATTATGTAAAATGTCATAGCTCTGTGGAAAGATAAGAAGATGCTCCAGTAAACAAGAGATTGGGTAAGCCCAAAGAGGCTTAGTAGTCTATTAAAGCTTGGAAGTCCAAAGTAGCTTCTTAAAAATAGTAACTAAAAACTTAAAAGCAGAAATAGATAAAAGTGACTGTAAACAGATCCACTTTCTAATGAAATTCAGTGATTGTTGGCATGACCTTCAGAACAGTAGGCAAACTTCGGAGCATTTCGCCAGGACATCCAGTCTCGGAGACTCCACACGGAGTTACATTCTTAGAACGTTAGAAAACGCCTCGCCCATTGTCTGTAACTTTCCTCCAGGTGATTTACTTTGCAATCTTTTTTAAAAGAACTTTTATTTTAGATTGCTTTTTTTTCTCTCCGTTCTGAGGCAGGTCGTGTGGCACGGTCTTTAGCATGGGAATGCCGTGGACCTCTTGAACTGGCTTGCCATCGTTTGGAGAAGAAGAGAACGGTGGGTGGGGTGGTTTTGAGACGGGTAAAACACTGGAAAGTTGATGTAAGCTGCAGGATTTCTCCAAAATGCCATTATATACTTTACTAGCTGGGCTAAATACCATGCTCTGGCTCTCTGTCAAACCTGTGTTGTCAGGTGAGGATGCTTTAGAAACATCCGTGGATAAAGGAGAGTCTGCAGATAAAGACTCCTCACATGAACTCTCCTCTCGCGAGATCTTCCGGATGTGGGCGCTCACCTGCTGCACCTCCAGGCTGGAAGGAGGGGACTGCCTTCTTCCAATTGACGAGTTTAGTGAATCACATTCTGAGTCTTGAACTTCCCTGAGAACAAAAATGTTAAATATATTAATGTTACATATTCCAAATAAGTAGTTTATTATACTATTATTTTGATTTAAATACATTTAAAACTGGTATGTCTCAAAAAACGTTCATATTGTTTATTGAGTCAACGTGTTACTAATTACATTAATTTAATGTATGCAAAAAGGCCAGCACATGATAGTCAGTCCTTCGTCTCAGGCTCCTACACAAGAGAGAGGGGGCAGTGGGGGGGGTGGTTCATGCAGAGGTATAATGGTAGTTTGGCTATTATAACGCTGCAAGACTCCATCAGTAGAGAACGGTGGTAGAGTGTAAGTTTTCTAAAATGTTAAAAAATAGGTTACTCTAGAATACAGGCAAACAGATGTGCTAAAACCAGATGTCCTCGTCTCAAAGAGACTAGCCATAGCATGATTCTACAGCTAAAGATTTCATGGTAGCATCTCCTGGGAAAACAATGTTCACAGAACATAACTGTGAAGAACGGCTTAAAGCAAAAATGCAAAGTTTTGGGCATTACAAAAAAAACCCAAAAAACCATTTATGCCAAACTGGTCACAAAGAAATAAGCCATTTCATTGATCTCTCTCTTGCCGTCAGTCTCCGGGGTTGATTCATTTAGACTCACTGTGAGTCAGTCCTAAGCATGCCAATTTAGGGCCAGATTCAATTATCCATGGTGATTTACAATGCAGGGGAAAGGCTGGTAGCCCCATGATCCAGGGTTATTTAATTACAGCACCTTTTCAATGAGCATTAACTCTCAGAATCCGGGTTAAGTACCTGGAGCAATGAGCTAACGTGTTTGCGTTACCCACGCTAATGGCACGTAATGCGTATTTCTGTTCAAGCCTCTCTCAGTCTCAAACAGAAATCTGCAGGCTGATTGCAGACTGCCACAGGCTCTAAATGAAAAGACCAGGCAGATCAACTGGTCCACGGTAATAGACTGCGGCTAATTGAATCCGGCACTCAGTATCTTAAAAAGTTTATAAGTGTGATGTGTTTGGATGTATAACTATAAACTGGTTTAGAGCTGAGTTATTGCGCAACAGCTGTTACACCGTATCGAAAAGCAATGTTCAATTGGGAATGTGCCAATGTTTCTAGATTATGGTGGATACAAGGGGTATAAATTGGCTAAACAGGTAATTTGTGAATGTACCAAAATTGTCCTATAGGCAGTGACATGAATAAGCAAAGGTCTGGTCTTTTTAAATCAGACCATTGCTCTGTTAAAGGGCTCAGTGCCGGTCTTTGCATCTTTGTACATCTTTCATACTTATGTGTCTGTGAATCACATGTACATCTATTTATGCTGTAATGTAGAGGAAGCCAAACTCTGTACTCAGGGTTCTTAACAATTCCCTTTATGCAGACCACCTGTGTAGCTTTAAAAAAAAAAAAAAAGTGTCCATTCGTAATGAACGTACCTGTGCACCAGCTAGGAGATCTAGAAGACGTGGACTGTCAGGGGTCCCTTAGGACAGAGATTGGCCACCGCTGTTATTTTAATACATGCAATTGTGTTTCTCAATGTATACTTAAATCTGTATACAATATACCTTTTAAGTATATTAGCGTGACAAAATTTCTCATACCACTGCTTTTCTGCAATGAAATATATTGCATCCTCTTCCTCCTCGGTGCGATATAGAGCAGGGCAGCTGGATACCGAGAGGATATCTGGATCAGGTGACTGGAGAACATGCGGAGACTTGGGGGACGGTGGAATAACACTACGTCGAGGACGACACATGCTGCTGCTCCTTGCCAATGTTCCATGAGATTTTATGATGGAACCTTTAGAGACAGGAAAGGAATTCTAAGCGTACCACAGCAAAAACATGTAGTACACATTAGTGACATTGCAAGTACATGGACGGAGCCTAAGAAGGTTCAAATTAAAACATTATTTCAACTTTTATTACTACTAAGGCTTCCATACTTTATCAGTTCTGGACGGTAATATGTACATGGTAGATGGTCTCTGGCTCTTGGTGCTGACACTAGGTGGCTCTGTTTACAAGTGAAATCATAGAACATGTAGGATATTATTGGTCTAAATCCATTGCAATTTTTATGCTGCTATCCTAGAGCATTTTTCGCTCAGTGTGTACAAATGCTGGGAAAATACAGCTATTACTCATTTGCATTACGCGAATAAAGGGAAGTTATGGGTTGGTTTTGTTTTTTTGCTACTTCAATGTGTCTAAAGAACAATTTAATTGTAAGCACTGTACTTTCCATGCAGGAAGCTGCATCGCTGCTGTGAACCACCACCCTTATGGGAACAGACAAGAACAACTAAACATTTCTGCTGCAGATTGCTTTTAAAATATGTAATTAGAGCTACGTACTCCGTGCAGTAAATCTAGCTGCCCCTAACTACGAACACACATAACAGATGCTTGGCCATTTTTAAACAGAAAGAATGGCAATTATTGGTCAATATGAATAAAGGCCGACAGGAGACTCTACATACCGTGGAACTGGGAAATAATTGGAGGTGTATCCTCATCCAAGTCATCCACTCCCCCAGCAATCGGGTAAGGAGGAATAGAAACTCTGGGCATAACCACCCAGCTGTGTTCAGAGTACAGAGTGGATGTCAGGTTTGGTAAACCAGAATTGTGGACTATTTGAAAACCGCACATCTTCTCAATCTGTTGCCACCGGTACAGCCGCTCTCGCAGACATGTGGTTAACTCAGAAAGTGCTTTCCTGATGAATAAAAGTGCATATTGTGTAAGGGACAAAAAAATGAACATTGCTTTGTAATAACAATGGTCAATGACCACTCAACCACATGTTGGACACCACAGCTGACTTCTGGTTATGCTCCTGCATCCTCTTTCCATATAATGTATGGACATAAGGGCTACACATGTCTTCCAGCTGAGAACAGCAGGACTGTACTCCGTACACTTTATACCAAACAATTTACTCTGCTTTATAAGCGCACATCAACAATCACCATAACACAAGGTTCAGAAGAGAAAATGATTGCCATGATTACACTGCGTGGGGTAAGTGCTATCGGCTCATTAAGGTATACTGACTGTTAATAGCCTGCCATCATAAACAATGTTGTGATTGGTTATTGGTCATTTAATTGCGACTGTTCTCCCCCGATGGTGAAAGTTGGGTGACCGCAAGAGGAAATGCAGCAGAAATTGTTACACAGTTCATGATTAATGACCCGATTCACTGGTGGCAATGTTATTCAGACAGGGGATCTGAGGAAATATGCCCCCTACCCCCGTATACATACACAAATGGGCACCACTTCAATCAATTGGTGTACAAATTTGCATTACAGCCGCTGTCACAAGATCACCAGGATGCATTTGCTGCACTACAGTCGCTCAACTACACAGACATGAGCAATGCAAACACTTTACGTCCACCTCTGATTCTGGCATTAAAGCTGGATACACACTATAACAGGGCTGTCCAAACCGGTCCTTGAGATCTACCAACAGTTCATGCTTTCCAGGCCTCCTGGAGATCTGTAGAATTGCCAGTTAGGAATGAATGCAGCACATCTTAATTAGTAATGACTACACCTGTGCACCAGATAGGTGGTCTGGAAAATGTGAACTGTTGGTAGATCTCGAGGACTGGTTTGGCCAGCTCTGCACTATAAGATTATCTGTAGAATCTTTCTGGATGGAACGAAAGTCTGGTAAGGTATGGGAGCCAATGACAATTAAGCATTTGCTCCCATACCCTGGAAAACCGACAAAAATTATCATTCAGACAAATTGAATAAATTCGTTTGATTTAACCAATTTATACGAACTGTTTTTGTCCATTTTCTGGATTTTGGGAGCAATTGCTAGATTTTCATTCCAACCAGTCAGATTGGACAGATAATCTTAAAGTGTGCATCCATCTTAAGTGTTTACATGTACAGTGACAAATACTTACTTTGCTTCAAGAATTTTATGGTCCACCTCATCCAGAGATGAGCTGTGCGCAACGTGCAGTGTTCCGAAAACTGTGCTTCGCTTCTTCTTGATTTTTTCTGCCTAAAACACAAATGATAGCTGAGAGGAAGACTACTGGTGTGCTTGCTCTTCATTTGATAAGGCTCACCAGCAGCATCAAATAGCCAGAACCATCACCATCACCGCAGAACTGGGAGGACTGAGTATGATTACGGTGTAGAATAGTAATTGGGGGACATTGATGTGCTGCATGAGCCTTACTCTGCATGTAGAGGACAGGTAATCAAGAATAAACTCCACCATTGTTACCACATGCCTGAGTACGTTCACACAACATCCCAAAACGACTACAATATATAAACTGCTACAAATAAAAAGAAATTATTACATATATATTTTTATTATACTTTCACCACAGCAAATAATGGCCAGTGTCTCCTAATCCGAGAAGAGGACAGGAAACTTTCTGAGCAAATCATCAATTAAAAAAAAAAAAAAAAACACAGCGGCAACACAAAGGCCACTAATCACCTTAATGCTATATGAAGTGTGCCCATCAGCCTCAAACAGTGCAGACACCATACTGATTCCCCAAACTTAGCCATGATGACCAACCGCTATTTAACCCTTCATTAACCAGTCTGGTACAATTATCTTTGCAATGAAGTAAAGATAATGGTCTGGAACAGTGGTTCCCAACCTCGGTCCTCAAGCACCTTCAACAGTTCATGTGTTCCAGGTCACCTAGCAGTTGGACAGGTGTAGTCTGGAAAATATAAACTGTTGGGGGTACTTGAGGACTGCCGTTGGGGACAACTGGTCTAAAAGGGCCTCCATACATGTGGTCTCTTATAACTAGGCTTGCCACACAGCTCTATAATCGGGCAGTCATGAATTACTCAGATTCTGTGGCTGGCTGACCTCAAGCCTGCATTTCACCTGGTTTTAATCAGCCACAGAACCTGTGTAATCCATGAGTGTTCCAGTTTAAAGGGATTGTATGGTAAGCCAAGTTATACCCCTTTTCCACGGACATGAAAATCCCAGGTTTTTGCACGTGAACACGCATCAACCTGGGATTTTTGGCAGTGGAAACAGCACACTCAAAAACAAAAAGAAAACCTGGGTCGAGTGACCCAGCAATCCTTCACAGGTAGCTAGTAGGATCTGCCCGGGAAGAACCTGGGTGAGCTGAAGTGTAAACGGGTAACACGGGTTATCTGACCCAAGGGTAAGGTTAGAGCATAGGGAGAGCCAGATTTCCTGCCACTTGGAGATGTCAACTCCAAGAGCTGGGAGAAGACAGACTGTACCCGTGTAGTGTAAACGGTGGCAACCCGGAAATAAACTGTGTCAGAACCGAAGTGCGAATGGGGTTTGGCCCGATTGGAACAGTGTTCCAAATATTGTGCCGGACTCGGCACTTCAGTAGAAAAGGGGTTCTGAAATAAATGCATTTTCTTGGCATTAGAGAAAAAACAAAGTTTGTTCAGCCTATCCAGAAATAATGTACCCACAAAGTTTAATCAGCCAGTCAATTTAAATGAGGATTTTAATCCTTTCCTAGAGAACGATGATTCAGAGAGAAGTTTGTACTGACAGAGAGCTGTGATTTATCTTAATAAACAGCACCAAGATAAATTGTAGCAAGTTTCATTCATTTGTGTTGAAGTCCTCTCAGTTTAAAACATTATTTATTCATGTTCAGACCAAATTAATAGTAACCCTCTGTTTTATGATCATTTGATGACATATGTTAAACCTTGAAACAAGCTTCTGCCAAATATTAACTCTTACATAAATAACAATAAAATAATGTTTGAAACTTTCCAGCAAATGTCATCCTTGCATAGATTTATTTTGTATTATGACCTATCGGTAAGGGTTCGGTATGAATTGCCGGCTGTCAGTATACCGACACCTGCATCCCGGCCACCAGTATGCCAGCAGCTGGGCGAGCGCTAAAAAGCCCCTTGAGGGCACGGTGGCTCGCTGTGCATGCTCTCCCTCTATGGGTGTCGTGGACACCCACAGAGGGAGAATAGCCTGTGGTGCTGGTATTCCAGCGGCGGTGGGATTCCGGCGTCGGTATTGTGATCACCGGGATCCGGACTAGCGGTATTTAAACCGCTTCCCATAGGTAAGAATGGGGTACATTGATTGGGGAAAACAGACTGCTTCCAATATAGCAAATTAAACTTTTAATGCAGATGATAAATTATGCTCCAGATAATCAGCTCCTAACTGTCATGTGTTTGAAAAAGGAGAGTTGGGAGCGGATTGGCTGGAGCCCCATTTTATTATACACGAGTTTTAGTATGATCAAATTTGTTGATAAATCAACCCCTAGGACACAAATTGCGCTGAGTGGCCTAATCATACGCCTGCACAAGTGGATCTGGGTTAGCCCATACAGGTGCTCCTTTATTCCACGTGCCAGGAAACTCCATCAAGTAACTTTGAATTAAATGTATAATATGAATACCGATTTCAGCGCTGAACACTGCAGAGGAAGATGGGGTAGGCAAAGCTGGGTATAAGTAGAAAAGAATATGAAGAGAATAGATTACTACGTGTACTGAATATTCTATATAGGGGTATATTCAATTGAGGTTGTATCCATTCCAACATGCATGTGCCGGAATGGATCCGACAAGGGCTATTCAATGCACATCTCAATTCGACTTTAAAAAAGTCGAATTGAGATGAGGGACCGGAGAGGGGAGGGCGGGGGGAGAGCAGCGGGGAGACGGGGGACATCCGCGGCCAGTCGGGGTACAGCAGCGCAACAGGAATATGTGGCACAGCTGCCAAACCTCATGACAGCGTCCACCCGGCTCCAGCAAGTGGGACCTCACTTGCTGGAGCCGGGTGGACGCTGCCGTGAGCGGAGGCTGTGCCACATCCTCCTGCAGCGCTGTGCTGTAGCGCTGCTGTCCCCCGTCTCCTCCTCTCAGGTCCCTCATCTCAGTTCGACTTTTTTTTTTAAGTCGAACTGAGATGGTCGGAAACGGGGCCAAAACCGGTCGAATTTGGCCCCGTTTCCCTCAGAAGCACGTGAATCGGCAGCTATACCGCCAATTCACGTACTATTCGACAAGTCAAATTTCCCGACTTGTCGAATAAAAAAGCTGAGGACTGAATAGGTCGGAACCCCTTCCGACCTGAAAAAGTCAAAAATTGCCATCTTTTCGACAAGATGGCAGTTACGACCTTAATTGAATATACCCTAGTGTTTATTTGCTACAGTAAATATTTGAAAACATATAAATGGTAAGTATACTAGTCTCCGTTTTTGTGGCTTCATAAATATAACCACAAATAGATTCACAGTAATAGTAATGACAATGTAGTTTTACACACCACGTCTGGTCTGTTTGAGAGACAAAAAAAAAATTCTGCATAATATAAATAATAAACTGTACATTCAAGAAAACCATATGTTGGGATTTAGGTAAATACCTAAAGGGTGTGTAAAAAATCCCAAGACCTGTTATCCTTAGCCTCAATGGCTCAAATTTAAAAGTATTGAAGAGGTCCGGTTCTTGGTGCCCCCGCACACTTTATGTCCAGTTAGTGCTGAGCCACCCTACGTAGTGGAGATGGGTGTATTCCGCAGGTATAACCACCCCATCCCCGCAGTGTTCAGTGCTGAAAACTTTATTCATATTATATACTGTGTTACTTACCAGGAGGGAGAACTGGTTAGGTTTTGTGGCAGCAGAACACTCACCTATTCCGCCATAAAGGGGACGCGCAGATATTTATTGCATTTAACTTTGAATTAAATGATTTTTTATTTTATGTTTTGGTAAATCCTTAAAAGTATCACCCATCCTCTCGGTAGTAGGTTTCCCCTATCCAAAGGAGCCGATGGGCAGCTCTTGGATCTTCCCAGCTTCCAGCAGGAAGGCTCTACATCACTTCACACAAAGCTGGTGAACTTTCTGCAGTAAGTGGGTGTGATTAAGAACTCTGGTGACCGGACTTCCCGGTTTTATGTATGACTTGTTACGTATGATCTCTTTTACGGATGATTTGTGATGCAGACTATGCAGTGCTGCAGAGTGTTGTGGTGTGGTTACACAACCATGTGTATAGAGAAGTAAAAATGAACAACTGCCTTAAATCTATTTGATTCAGGAGGTCTAGAAAACATACGGCAGGAGGACAACGAGCTACCTGCTACACATTTAATCAGGTAGGCCCAAGACTGATAAACTGCAATCTCGCCATTACAGAAGCTGTATTAGCTGTAAGTGTTATGAATGGATAGGGCACTACAGTACATATCGGCACTGGATTCTAAACAAACACTACTAGTACATGGAAGTGACTATTAGGGGTTACATACGTTATACCGGCCCGTCCGGATGTCGGCTGTGATAATATAGACAGAGGCATCCCGCCCGCCAGAATGCCGGCAGCGGGGCGAGCGCTAAGAGTCCCCTTATGGGATCGGTGGCTCGCTGCACTTGCCACCGGATATATTCCTACTCCCTGGGTGATGTGGACACCCACGAGTGGGAATAGCCCTGGTGAGCGGGGATTCTGGCTGTAAGCTGTCAGGATTTTGCCGTCTGTATCCTGAATGCCGGGATCCCGACCACCAGCATTTAACTGCATCCCACTGTTAGGGTGCCCATACACCGAGCAGCTCGGTCAGATTTTGCTACAAACATACATGTGCATGCCCGAGTAGACAGGCATTCTCTGGTCACGCCCAAACCACATGTGCCCATCTCCCCTGCTAATATCAGATAGATCTGTTTTTAAAAAGCAACCTGTTTGGGCTCATGCACTTATCTGCCGCAAATAATATTTTTACCCGCCGAAAGGATGCAAAAATCTCAGCATTTCAGTGGAAACAATATATAAAATGTTTGCATTATGGTGTCTTATAATTATTCATTACGACACGCTCTATAATGGTGTGTGACATTAAACACTGGCAAATACAGTAGAAACTGCCATTACCTCCTCTTTGGCAATTGCAAGCTGCATTTCGGCATTCTGTTTCTTAATGTTATAGTACTGCACTTCCACCTCGTGCGTTAGCTGCAGCCACTTCTGCAGAGCATCAGGGACAGACCAGTTACTTCTCAGCTCAAATTCCTTTTCAGCTTTTCTCAAAGCCATGCGAACCTACAAATAGCACATACTTCTTTACTTCATCTAGGCACAAATTACACACAGAGCATATTTATATATAAGTAAAAGCCTGCTAACTGCTCGTTATAACTATTAATATATTATTAACTATGGGGCTGATAAAGACTTGTACGCTAACCTCATGGATCGTTTATAAGTCCTATGGTGGGGACACTGCGCATGTGCAAGACTCGTAGTGGCTGCGCAGAGTGGGTCCTACGTCCTCGCACTCTGTGCCCCCTAAACCCCAGACTGATTGACAGACTGCGGGCATTTGGGAGCAGGAAAGGGGCAACAACCGGGTCCACCACCCCTTTCTGGAAGTGCCGTAGTCCGTGTCCGGAAACGTCTGCGACCTCGGCTGCAGATCGGAGACAGAAATCTGAGTTACCTGAATGCTACTCAGATGACAACTGGTCCCGCAGAGGGACCCGATGGTGCGTCTTCAGATGCATCAGAAGATCACGGAAGCCAGCAGGAGGCGTCTATTTACACCAGACGACTGCTGCTTCCTTGCAGCTGTGCAATATCGTACAACTCTGAATCAGCTCCTATGCCATTCCTAACTATGTTAATCAGACATTAATCACAATTAAAGAAATATATTCAACAACGGAAGCATGAGGTGAATTCAATTAAGAGAGAGTTGGGTCCTGCGAGACGTTTCACAGTGAATCTGCACAGAGATCTGCATCTGCAAGACAAACTCGCAATCCTCTTTCCAATCAAATTTGTAGTTTGTGTGTGTTACCCCCCTGAGTACCTGAAAAGGTGGCTTTCTGGTAAAGGAAAAAATATGAGGACAGAGCAGAGTCTCTAGTACACCTCTCCCAACAGATAATCATGCACTTGAGGGTATTTAACCAATTTCCGCCCAGGTGGGTAGTTTTCTACCCAGCACTTCCAATCAAATTTGTATTTTGTGTGTGCCTCCAGTACACCTCTCCTAACAAATAATCATGCACTTGGGGGGTATTTAAATAGTAGAATTTGACCCAAAAATAAATTTAATTTTCAGGTGAATTTCTCTAAGAAGCCCAAAAGTGGGTTAAATGACGCGGGACACACATGTACAGGTGTAAATGACGCGGGACACACATGTACAGGTGTAAATGACGCGAGACACACATGTACGGGTGTAAATGACGCGAGACACACATGTACGGGTGTAAATGACGCGAGACACATATGTACGGGTGTAAATGACGCGGGACAAGTATGTACGGGTGTAAATGACGCGGTACAAGTATGTACAGGTGTAAATGACGCGATATAAGTATGTACGGGTGTAAATGACGCGGGACAAGTATGTACATGTGTAAATGACGCAGGACGAGTATGTACATGTGTAAATGACGCAGGGCGAGTATGTACATGTGTAAATGACGCAGGGCGAGTATGTACATGTGTAAATGACGCAGGGCGAGTATGTACATGTGTAAATGACGCAGGGCGAGTATGTACATGTGTAAATGACGCAGGGCGAGTATGTACATGTGTAAATGACGCAGGGCGAGTATGTACATGTGTAAATGACGCAGGGCGAGTATGTACATGTGTAAATGACGCAGGGCGAGTATGTACATGTGTAAATGACGCAGGGCGAGTATGTACATGTGTAAATGACGCAGGGCGAGTATGTACATGTGTAAATGACGCAGGGCGAGTATGTACATGTGTAAATGACGCAGGGCGAGTATGTACATGAGTAAGTACAGGTGTAAATTATATGGCACATGAATTTTGGTATTGGGTTCACCTGAATTTATTAAAGCCAGGATTGGAAACCTCTCCCCTATCTCTGGACTCCATAATGGTTGCTGTAGAGCAGGGGTGTTCTCTAGTGATTACCAGAGAAAATGGTCTCATGGGTCACATAATTGAAAGTGAGGACCAGGGGTACATATCTGTCTGAGGGTGCCAGGATCGGGGAGAAAGAGCACTTTTAATGCTTTATCTCCTTTCTGACTTTCGTAAAGGTCTGCAGTTATCATCACATCCTTGGTGCTATGAGACTATTAAGCCCTCACCCCCTGCAACATCTACTATATAAAGCTGGTACCTGTAAGTTTTCTCCTATTTTAACCCCTTCAGTGCTTAGAATGATTCCCAATCACCCTTAATGGTTAAAATTAAAAGTCTAAAATAATTACAAGGTAATCTACTTGCTTCAATGGCTAGACAGCTATGCAGTAAGAATAGTGAAGATTTATTGTGCAGCAATAAAGTGACCAATTAAGTACTCGTGCAGCAAAGCAGCAAACGGATGAGTTTTCTTTTCTTTCTAAACAAATCTAATATGTATTAGGAGTAGTTGATTCGTGACTGAAAGCACAGCAACAGATTGCACTACACATGCCTCTATGTAACTGTCTAGAAACCCTGCCTCCCCCCTCCCCCGTCCCAAACCAGCGGCATTATTACATTGCCCTTTTCTTAGCAACTTAACCATTTTGTTTATTCATTGGTGTATTTTTCCCTTTAAGCTCTCTTAAACCTATTTCTCTAAGAGCCACACAACACCGTGCAAATTAATACGGCTTCAGTCCCCGTCTATTCTGTATTGCCAGGTTAAATTTCACTGCCCCTCCAGTCCTCCCTCCCTATGTAAGTGTGTATATAAAGTGAGGCACATGCCACGGATAGCTCATTTCCCATAGAACAACTCAGAACATAATGACGCATTTTGACCTCCAATGCTATCTGTAGAACCCGAATGTTGTGGACAAGCGACAGTTCCCGAGTGGCGCTGAAAGGGTCTGGTGTAAAACACCTAAAAATGATGTACAGATCTTTCATTTCATCTAAACATAAAATAGTGCTCTAAATAAACCAGATGTCATAGTTCTCTAGTACAGAAACCCTTCAGATATAACCAGCATTGTAAGAGTTACCTTATTAGAGACTTACTGTAAGTGGTTACACTAGAGAGAGTTTTAGTGCAAGGAGTAAAGAAAGGACAAGAGTAAAGGGGTGATGTTGTACCTGGACTAGTTCTTCTTCTGCATATTTCAGCCTACTGAGCTCACACTCTGCCCCTTCTCTCAGCTCTCGGAGCCGCTGTGCTTCCCGCTTTGCATCACTAATCTCATCCATTAATTTGCGTTCTAGGTTTTGTTTTTCTACGGCGACATTTCGGTTTTCTTCCTGGGCTTTATCCAGCCTTCAAGTACAAAAGAAGAAAGTGCAAAGAAAAGGTGAAAACACATTGCTGCCAAGACCTGTTTCACCAAGGAAAAATAAAAACTTATCACATGTATAATTCATGGTCTGTGCAGGATGTACAACACTGCCATAATAAGGATACAATGCTATTTTGATAAAGTTGTAAAGTTGTGAAAGACTTGAACCAAGCGTCAAAAATAAGAATTTACTTACCGATAATTCTATTTCTCGTAGTCCGTAGTGGATGCTGGGAACTCCGTAAGGACCATGTGGAATAGCGGCTCCGCAGGAGACTGGGCACAAAAGAAAAGCTTTAGGACTACCTGGTGTGCACTGGCTCCTCCCCCTATGACCCTCCTCCAAGCCTCAGTTAGGATACTGTGCCCGGACGAGCGTACACAATAAGGAAGGATTTTGAATCCCGGGTAAGACTCATACCAGCCACACCAATCACACCGTACAACTTGTGATATGAACCCAGTTAACAGCATGATAACAGAGGAGCCTCTGGATAGATGGCTCACAACAACAATAACCATGTACAAGTATTGCAGATAATCCGCACTTGGGATGGGCGCCCAGCATCCACTACGGACTACAAGAAATAGAATTATCGGTAAGTAAATTCTTATTTTCTCTGACGTCCTAGTGGATGCTGGGAACTCCGTAAGGACCATGGGGATTATACCAAAGCTCCCAAACGGGCGGGAGAGTGCGGATGACTCTGCAGCACCGAGTGAGAAAACTCCAGGTCCTCCTCAGCCAGAGTGTCAAATTTGTAAAATTTCACATAAGTATTTGACCCTGACCAAGTAGCAGCTCGGCAAAGTTGTAAAGCCGAGACCCCTCGGGCAGCCGCCCAAGATGAGCCCACCTTCCTTGTGGAGTGGGCTTTTACAGATTTTGGCTGTGGCAGGCCTGCCACAGAATGCGCAAGCTGAATTGTACTACAAATCCAGCGAGCAATAGTCTGCTTAGAAGCAGGAGTCCTCAATTCTGCCCTGTCCGTATGAAAAATCAGGTAAGGGCTTTTACAGGATAAAGCCGCCAATTCTGACACACGCCTGGCTGAAGCCAGGGCCAACAGCATGACCACTTTCCATGTGAGATATTTTAAGTCCACAGTGTTGAGTGGTTCAAACCAATGTGATTTTAGGAAACCCAAAACAACATTCAGATCCCAGGGTGCCACTGGAGGCACAAAAGGAGGCTGTATATGTAGCACTCCCTTAACAAACGTCTGGACTTCAGGCACTGAAGCCAGTTCTCTCTGAAAGAAAATCGACAGGGCCGAAATCTGGACCTTAATGGATCCTAATTTTAGGCCCATAGACACTCCTGCTTGCAGGAAATGCAGGAATCGACCCAGTTGAAATTCCTCCGTCGGGGCCTTTTTGGCCTCGCACCACGCAACATATTTCCGCCAGATGCGGTGATAATGCTTTGCAATTACATCCTTTCTGGCTTTTATCAAAGTAGGGATGACTTCGTCTGGAATGCCTTTTTCCTTTAGGATCCGGCGTTCAACTGCCATGCCGTCAAACGCAGCCGCGGCAAGTCTTGGAACAGACAGGGTCCCTGCTGGAGCAGGTCCCTTCTCAGAGGTAGAGGCCACGGGTCCTCTGTGAGCATTTCTTGAAGTTCCGGGTACCAAGTCCTTCTTGGCCAATCCGGAGCCACGAGAATAGTTCTTACTCCTCCCCGCCGTATAATCCTCAGCACTTTGGGTATGAGAGGCAGAGGAGGGAACACATACACTGACTGGTACACCCACGGTGTTACCAGAGCGTCCACAGCTATTGCTTGAGGGTCCCTTGACCTGGCGCAATACCTGTCCAGTTTTTTGTTGAGGCGGGACGCCATCATGTCCACCTTTGGTTTTTCCCAACGGTTTACAATCATGTGGAAGACTTCTGGGTGAAGTCCCCACTCTCCCGGGTGGAGGTCGTGCCTGCTGAGGAAGTCTGCTTCCCAGTTGTCCACTCCCGGAATGAACACTGCTGACAGTGCTATCACATGATTTTCCGCCCAGCGAAGAATCCTTGCAGCTTCTGCCATTGCCCTCCTGCTTCTTGTGCCGCCCTGTCTGTTTACGTGGGCGACTGCCGTGATGTTGTCCGACTGGATCAGCACCGGCTGACCTTGAAGCAGAGGTCTTGCTTGGCTCAGAGCATTGTAAATGGCTCTTAACTCCAGGATATTTATGTGAAGTGATGTCTCCAGGCTTGACCACAAGCCCTGGAAGTTTCTTCCCTGTGTGACTGCTCCCCAGCCTCGCAGGCTGGCATCTGTGGTCACCAGGACCCAGTCCTGAATGCCGAATCTGCGGCCCTCTAGAAGATGAGCACTCTGCAACCACCACAGGAGAGACACCCTTGTCCTTGGGGACAGGGTTATCCGCCGATGCATCTGAAGATGCGATCCGGACCATTTGTCCAGCAGGTCCCACTGGAATGTTCTTGCGTGGAATCTGCCGAATGGGATTGCTTCGTAGGAAGCCACCATTTTTCCCAGGACCCTTGTGCATTGATGCACTGATACTTGGCCTGGTTTTAGGAGGTTTCTGACTAGCTCGGATAACTCTCTGGCTCTCTCTTCCGGGAGAAACACCTTTTTTTTGGACTGTGTCCAGGATCATCCCTAGGAATAGAAGACGTGTCGTCGGGATCAGCTGCGATTTTGGGATATTGAGAATCCAACCGTGCTGCCGCAGCACTACTTGAGATAGTGCTACTCCGACTACCAACTGTTCCTCGGATCTTGCCCTTATCAGGAGATCGTCCAAGTAAGGGATAATTAAAACTCCTTTCCTTCGAAGGAGTATCATCATTTCGGCCATTACTTTGGTAAAGACCCGGGGCGCCGTGGACAATCCAAACGGCAGCGTCTGAAACTGATAGTGGCAGTTCTGTACCACAAACCTGAGGTACCCTTCGTGAGAAGGGTAAATTGGGACATGGAGGTAAGCATCCTTGATGTCCAGAGACACCATATAATCCCCTTCTTCCAGGTTCGCGATCACCGCTCTGAGTGACTCCATCTTGACTTTGAACCTCTGTATGCAAGTGTTCAAAGATTTTAGATTTAAAATAGGTCTCACCGAGCCATCCGGCTTCGGTACCACAAACAGCGTGGAATAATACCCCTTTCCCTGTTGCAGAAGGGGTACCTTGATTATCACCTGCTGAGAATACAGCTTGTGAATGGCTTCCAATACCGCCTCCCTGTCGGAGGGAGACGTCGGTAAGGCAGACTTTAGGAAACGGCGGGGGGGAGACGTCTCGAATTCCAATTTGTACCCCTGAGATACCACCTGAAGGATCCAGGGGTCCACTTGTGAGTGAGCCCACTGCGCGCTGAAATTCTTGAGACGGGCCCCCACCGTGCCTGAGTCCGTGTAGAGCCCCAGCGTCATGCTGAGGACTTGGCAGAAGCGGGAGAGGGCTTCCTGGGAACTGGCTGTTTGCTGCAGCCTTTTTCCTCTCCCTCTGCCACGGGGCAGAAATGAGGAGCCTTTTGCCCGCTTGCCCTTATGGGGCCGAAAGGACTGCGCCTGATAATACGGCGTCTTCTTATGTTGAGAGGCTACCTGGGGTAAAAATGTGGATTTCCCAGCAGTTGCCGTGGACACTAGGTCCGATAGACCTACCCCAAATAACTCCTCCCCTTTATAAGGCAATACTTCCATATGCCTTTTGGAATCAGCATCACCTGACCACTGCCGCGTCCATAACCCTCTTCTGGCAGATATGGACCGCGCACTTACTCTTGATGCCAGTCGGCAAATATCCCTCTGTGCATCACGCATATATTAAAATGCATCTTTTAAATGCTCTATAGTCAGTAATATACTGTCCCTATCCAGGGTATCAATATTTTCAGTCAGGGAATCCGACCACGCCACCCCAGCACTGCACATCCAGGCTGAGGCGATTGCTGGTCGCAGTATAACACCCGTGTGAGTGTATATACATTTTAGGATATTCTCCTGCTTTCTGTCAGCAGGTTCCTTAAGGGCGGCCGTATCAGGAGACGGTAGTGCCACCTGTTTAGACAAGCGTGTGAGCGCTTTATCCACCCTAGGGGGTGTTTCCCAACATGCCCTATCCTCTGGCGGGAAGGGGTATGATGCCAATAACCTTTTAGGGATTATCACTTTTTTATCGGGAGAAACCCACGCTTCATCACACACTTCATTTAATTCCTCAGATGCAGGAAAAACTACAGGTAGTTTTTTCTCACCAAACATAATACCCTTTTTAGTGGTACTTGTACTATCAGAAATGTGTAAAACATTTTTCATTGCCTCAATCATGTAACGTGTGGCCCTACTGGAAGTCACATTCGTCTCTTCATCGTCGACACTGGAGTCAGTATCCGTGTCGGCGTCTGTATCTGCCACCTGAGGTAGCGGGCGTTTTAGAGCCCCTGATGGTCTTTGAGACGCCTGGACAGGCACAAGCTGAGTAGCCGGCTGTCTCATGTCATCAACCGTCTTTTGTAAAGAGCTGACACTTTCACGTAATTCCTTCCATAAGCCCATCCACTCAGGTGTCGACTCCCTAGGGGGTGACATCTCCATTATAGGCAATTGCTCCGCCTCCACATCATTTTCCTCCTCATACATGTCGACACAGTCGTACCGACACACAGCACACACACAGGGAATGCTCTGATAGAGGACAGGACCCCACTAGCCCTTTGGGGAGACAGAGGGAGAGTATGCCAGCACACACCAGAGCGCTATATATATGTTGGGATAACACTATACAGAGTGTTTTTCCCCTTATAGCTGCTGTTTATATTATACTGCGCCTAATTAGTGCCCCCCCTCTTGTTTTACCCTTTTCTGTAGTGCAGGACTGCAGGGGAGAGTCAGGGAGACGTCCTTCCAGCGGAGCTGTGAGGGAAAATGGCGCCAGTGTGCTGAGGAGAAAGGCTCCGCCCCCTTCTCGGCGGACTTTTCTCCCGCTTTTTTTAGGAATCTGGCAGGGGTTAATATACATCCATATAGCCCTGGGGGTTATATGTGATGTATTTTAGCCAGCCAAGGTGTTCATATTGCTGCTCAGGGCCCCCCCCCCCCAGCGCCCTGCACCCATCAGTGACCGGAGCGTGTGGTGTGCATGAGGAGCAATGGCGCACAGCTGCAGTGCTGTGCGCTACCTTGGTGAAGACTGATGTCTTCTGCCGCCGATTTTCCGGACTTCTTCTTGCTTCTGGCTCTGTAAGGGGGCCGGCGGCGCGGCTCTGGGACCGGACTCCGAGGCTGGGCCTGTGTTCGGTCCCTCTGGAGCTAATGGTGTCCAGTAGCCTAAGAAGCCCAAGCTGGCTGCAAGCAGGCAGGTTCGCTTCTTCTCCCTTTAGTCCCTCGATGCAGTGAGCCTGTTGCCAGCAGGTCTCACTGAAAATAAAAAACCTAAAACTAACTTTTCCTAAGAAGCTCAGGAGAGCCCCCTAGATTGCACCCAGCTCGGTCGGGCACAAAAATCTAACTGAGGCTTGGAGGAGGGTCATAGGGGGAGGAGCCAGTGCACACCAGGTAGTCCTAAAGCTTTTCTTTTGTGCCCAGTCTCCTGCGGAGCCGCTATTCCCCATGGTCCTTACGGAGTTCCCAGCATCCACTAGGACGTCCGAGAAAAAGGAAATGGCTTTCGGTACATGTCAGATGTTATCAGAAAATTAATCAGGCGTTGCTCACCGGATTATGCCAAGTGCTGGTATATTTCTTGCAATAGAAGTTTAGTATAGTATAGTATATAAAATATGTATCTCTTCTATACATGAATAGATGCCTCATGCACTGAGTTTTGTGCCCTCAATCTGAATTTGGGGGGTCATTCAGAAATAGACACAGATCGCTGCATATGCAGGGCATGGAATTAAGGTTGACTCCTGGCAGAGCAGTCTGGCTGCGCTGTCATGTGGTCCGCCATTTTTTAATTCTGAGCGTCTGCATGTGACAAAACGCAGCCGCCCCCGAAAACGTTCCTGGCACGCCCCCGTTTTGCCCGCCACGCCAACGATATGCTGCGTCGCCATCCCCTGAGTGCCCAGCGATGTCAATCATCTTGCCGCAAGGAGAAGGGTTGCAGACCAGATGTACGTGGCAGCTGCATATAGACGCGCAGCTGCTTCCATCTCTAAATCAGCCTCTTAGTTCGGGACTGAAGAGTTAGACAGCTAAAAGGGCACATATCCGATAAGTATTAATCCAGATAAGTAAAGGTTATCAAAGCCCTGTGTACGCTATAAGTTATATGGGCCGGCCTCATATGTACCAAATGCATGAGAGAAGCTGCCGTTGAGAATGGTTATAAATGTAATAAAAGGTGAAAGGTCCGCAAATGGACAGGTGCACACACCCTAGCCTAGCTCATCTGCATCTACTTTCTCACACTTTGATAGACAAACTGTGATAGGCAATGTCATGAGAACCTGGCAGTGTGGTCAGCAAACAAGGAGGCACAGAGTGACGCCAGCCACCTGCCAACTCAATTACCTGCCAGCATCTGGTTTGTATAAGGAAAAAAAAAAAACCTGACTGTATATGTATACAAGACCTCTAATAAGTAGCCATATATGACATATCTAGTAGAACACCTTTTTAGGTTACGTATAAAAAAACAAAACAAAACAAAAAAACACCTGGTTTGTATAAAAAAAAGTAGCCATATATGATATATCTAGTCACACACCTTTTTGGGTTACGTTCCATGTATTGAATTCAATACATAAATTCAATACATAGAACGTAACCCAAAAAGGTGTTCTACTAGATATATCATATATGGCTACTTATTAGAGGTCTTGTATACATATACAGCCAGGTTTTTTGTTTTTTTTACAAACCATTTTTTTTGTTGTTTTTTTAACCCAGTCAAAGAAAACGTAAGAATTTGCTTTAGATTAGAGTGCTTCAATAGATCTGAATGCCATGACTGCCCACCAACAGGGAAACTCGTGGGTGTATACAGATGTGTCCTCATACATCTAGCCTCAATACAACACGCAGCGGGAAATCCCTTGCGTGAGTGAACGGACATGTCCTATGGAACTCTATTAGCGTTAGGCATCTCTTTTTGCTGAAAATACATCTTATTCGCACCACTATGTGAATAGGATGCACAGAGACTCTGCTGATCAAAATTATAAGTGGCATTCCTATGTTCTGTGTCATGTAGCTATAAATGAAATGCTACGTTACAGTGTTTTCTAGGTAGCGCAGCATTTCATATGCAGACACAGCTACAGTCGCACACAGAATCTAGGCACGCAGCATATTTTATTAAGCAAAAGCTGCTTGTGTGTCCTATTCACATCGTTTTGCAAATAAGAGGCATTTTAATGAAAAAAGTCACACAAAAATATGCTCTCGCTACCAACTCACGTACAGGGAGGCTAGATGTAAGTGAGCACATCTGTAGCTCTTGGTATATTACAGGGAGCAAATCTAGTGCCCGCCAGGAAAGCCTCCCCTCTACCTGTCTAATGGCAGGGTTCCGCCTACTACTGTCACAGACTGATGAGTACCATAGCGAGAGAAGCCACTGGAAAGCAGAATATACGTGTGGCGTCCTATAAGCATGTTCTGGCACATGTACAGCTCACGTGTCAGGAATGATCTGTGCGTGCGACATATACTGATGCAAATCTGAAGCATTCTGAAGACTAGACAGCACTAATGCAAATCTAGACCAATGCAAATCTGGTATTTACTTAAAGCCTATGTTTTTATTTACAAATAGAAGATCTGAGGACCGCAAGACCAAAGATCACTGAAATGGGTAAACTAAAGGTCCATGCACACTACATGACGTTGCTCTATGAGCGACGTTGTCTAGTGTTTCCCCGCACAAACTGAGCGATATGACCACTCCTACTGCTCAATCACGCAGCCGCCGGCCATGCATGCAGCTCCTGGACGACAGTCCAGATAGAGCATGCATGCACTACAGACAGCGACGATAGTTGCCGACCCAAGGGGCCACGCATTGTTCATCGCTGGTGGCATACACACTTGCCGAGAAAATTAGCGATGCCGCTCAGAAAGGGGGGGGGGGGGGGGGGGGGGACATGAGCAACGTCACTCAGGAAGGGGGGGAAATGAGCAACGTCACTCAGGAAGGGGGGGAAATGAGCAACGTCGCTCAGGAAGGGGGGGAAATGAGCAACGTCGCTCAGGAAGGGGGGGAAATGAGCAACGTCGCTCAGGAAGGGGGGGAAATGAGCAACGTCGCTCAGGAAGAGGGGAAAATGAGCAACGTCGCTCAGGAAGGGGGGGAAATGAGCAACGTCGCTCAGGAAGGGGGGAAATGAGCAACGTCGCTCAGGAAGGGGGTGAAATGAGCAACGTCGCTCATTTTCTCGGCAAGTGTGTATGGGCCATAACTAATGTTTAAGGACCAATATGAAATATATTTAACAAACTAACATATTATGAAGGAAATGCTTATTAACGTCCCCATTTAACAAAAAAATCAATGATCTTACCTTTCCTGTAATTCAAAGAGACTTATTTCAGCCTTGTGCAGCCCCTCTAAATCTTTCATCATCTGTGATATATGTTCTTTAGACGTCTTATTCTGGGTATAGGCAAACCAGCAGCCACCAACACCAATGACAATCGAAATGGTCAGTACAAAGTCTTTCACCCAGTTATGAGGTGGTCCTGGAAAGATGATGTTTAGTAGGTCACGTAATACAGATACACCAGTTATTCACCATCAATAGTTTTTAACTATTTATACTAACTTGTTAATGGTCCAAACAAAACGACATCTAACGCCTTAAGGTGCAGTTTCTGTCTGTGGCTTCGATCAACGATTTTCAGTTGTGTGATCATAAATGCCGGCTCATTCACAGCTATTCTGCACATGGGAAAGAAAGGAGAGAGCATATGTCACTGCAATACAGATCTTTGATATCCTTTGCTTACAGAGCCGTCATTTAAACTCAACCGTGCTTTAAGAGGGGAATTCAGATCAAATCCTCAAGTTTCTCCAACAAATATATTGTTTGCATAAGTATTGAATCCTTTTCCTGGGGAAGTTCTACATTTGCACTCGGTACAGACACTTTTCTAATGAAGACAAAATTGACTGACTAGAATGACTGTGAAAATAAAGACTAAAGAGCATCCCAGTGGACTGCGATGGATCTATTACTAAAACGCAAGTCCCAATGTCCCAATGGACTGCGTCGGTTTTATTACCAAGATACAAATGTTACCATTTAGCCCCCAAATTCGGTAAAGAAAGAGGGTATCTGGTCAAAATGTTTACATGGCTATAATGTCAACATTTAACATGTTGATAACAGAATGTCGACAATACATTTTTGTGTTATTTTTTGGGTTAGGCTAAAATATAGATGTGCCCTCATACATCTTGCCTCAATAATTCATGCAGCACGAGATGCCTGGCGCAACCGAGGTCAAAGGGTGTAGTATGTTATGTTGGCGGTCAGGCTCCCGGCGGCCAGCATACCGGCGCCGGAATCCTGACCGCCGACATAGCGACAGCTGGGCGAGCTCGCTGCGCTCGCCACGCTGCAGGCATGGTGGTGCACTACGCACGCCACGCTATCTATTCTCCCTCCAGGGGGGTCTTGGACCCCCAAGAGGGAGAAAAGCTGTCTGTATGCCGGCGGTCGGGATTCCAGCGCCGGTATGCTGGTCGTCGGGAGCCCGGGCACCGGCAAACTGAAGACCACCCAGGTCAAGTGCTAATGTCGGGAGCAGAAAATGCACCTGGGCGTGTATGCACAGCGATTATGGCTGACATGGCTGGGCTGAAAACCGCTGAGTGCATACACACTGAGCGATTTTCCCCCCTGCCCAGCGATGTCAGCGGGGGTGAGTGGCTTTCCATAGCAGGGCGCTATGGAAAGCCGTTCACCCCGCCATTCATCTACTGGTAATAACAGCAGATGAACGCGGCCGCCAGCGAAGAAGCGCATCAGAGCTCATCGCCGGGGCATACACACTGGGCGGTTTTGAGCTGAAAGCAGCTCAACACACCAAAAATGAGCTGCTTTCAGCTCAAAATCGCCCATTGTGTATGGGCCTTTAGTCGCAACATGATGCGACTAGGATGCACCAGGAGACTCTGCTGGTTAATGCAACACTGTATATCTGTGTGTGACTGAGTCTATATACCGAGCAGAACAGAACTTGCATTGGAAAGAAGCTGCAGCCGCTACATTGTAGCACTTCATTTACAGATTCAGAGACTCAGTCACAAACATAATATACAAGTATTGCATATCACATTAATCAGCACAATCCCATGGTGTACTAGCTGCAGCACGCTGCACCCAACATACATTTTCTGCATTCAAATCTTACAATGTTCAAACATTTATTAGAATGCCTCCTACTACCACCTATACCATACACAATGCACCCTCACAATTGTCCCGATCTTCACCGTGAGACCTACAAGCTTCTCTCCGGTCACCTATCCTCTCTTCCAGTTAGATTACAATAAGTCTCCTGAGCAGATGCCGTCCCTCTCTACCCCTTCATTTATGGTCTGCACTTCATTCATCTACCTTGTAAGGCCCTGCTTCATGGGCATCCTGTGTTTCTGGCGGCCTGGCTCTACAGAGCACCGGGGATCATTCCAAATCTAGGATGAGAGAGATAGTACAGAGGTTTTCTTGCACTATTTCTGTCTGGTGGGGGGGGGGGGGGGGCGGAGGGAGTCTGACCACTCATCTTACAGAAAGATTAAATGAACATTGGCAAAGAGCAGAAAAAAAATTGATTGCTAAAGTCAAACCCTGGATCACAATCTACTTGAGAAACGAATGCACTATTTAAATAATGGGGTGTACAGCCTTTATCTACCTGGCCTGGAGACAAAATCACTTATACAATGTGCCAATCTGCCCCCCAACAAGGATTGCTGCTGCTAGCGCTGTATAAAGTATAAAAATGGGGATTCAATACCTATGCAAACAGCAAAGGAGAACAATTCAATGTAGGATTTGTTATTCAGTAATTAAGACTGTCAGTAGGTGTGAATACTATTGCAGGAGGTACTGCATGTTCTCCAGTTTTCATGAAAGCCTTCAGGTTTTACATAACATACCTCACTTTAAAGCCCAACTTTCTTAACATCCACTTGTCCAATATGTTTAAACCCTGAGGTTAGTCATGATGAAAAGGCCCTGACTTGTCAGCTGCTTACCAAGATACCAGCTCCATTTCAGTACAAACAATGGATCCCAGTATTAGAGATGACAGCCCCTGGCAACCACTGGAAACGTGGAAGATAATGCAGCTTTTTTATACAGAGTGCACACACAGTACAGGTTGTCTCTCCAATATCCGTTATACCAAAAACTTAAAATATTCCCAAAACTAAATATTTAGTTCTCTGACATGCCCTATTACACTAACGTCAATGTGACGGGTCAAACCGTGTTCCCAAGACTGCCCGTCACAGCCCGTTTGCTTGCTGACCCCACCGGGCTTGCGCCAGGCTGTCCGGTGATCATGCATTGCCGCACCAGTGCATGGGAGCTGCACTCTCTACAGTCTCCACACGGCTATTGCCTTCATCTAGGTCCCTACAGCCACCGGGTGAGCTCGCTTGGACTCTCAACACCAACTTGGACCACGACGGTGCTGCAATAGACAGATCTGGAGCCCGCAAGCCTTCCTAAGCATATGTGCAGCCCACGTCTTCCTCTGGATTCATCTTTACAAGGATCCGTATAAAAAAATATGGAAAAGGCCGAAATACTTTTGTTCCCAAGCATTTTCGCAATTCGGAGACTCGACCTGTATGGCCTTCTATAAGTTACACAAGTAGATTTTAAAAAAGGATCTTAAGAAAACTCAGCATGGAAAGTGTTAAAAATAGTTGTTTCCAAATGACAGGGAGTCCATACCTATCATGGACCTGCTTACTAGAATTTGGCATCCGGTGTCATATAGTAAGCTTAATACGTGAGGGCGTGCAGTGACTCAAGGTCAGCATGTAGGATGGGATTCTGTGAAACGTTTAGTCAGAGGAACAGAGGCGATTACCTTGGCAGAGTTGTTCCTTTGACAGAATTTCTTCGGAAGTTCATCTCGTACTGCGGGAGCTCCACAAACTCAAACAGCCACTGTAACGTCTCCTCTTCTGTCCAGTTATGAACTGGAAAACAAGGCACATCTATTACAGCAGGTGTGCTATAGAAACAGATTTATGGAGGTCATTTGCACAGTTCTGAAGGGTAATCATGAATGGGATAATGCAACTATTATTATTATCCTTTATTTATATGGCGCCACAAGGGTTCCGCAGTGCCCAATGACAGAGTACATAAACAAATAATCAAACAGGAAAACAGCAACTTACAGTTGATGACAGTATAGGACAAGTACAGGGTAAATAAACATAGTTACATCAGCAGATGACACTGGAATAAGTATCAGGTGGCAGAAGACTGATGGATTTGGTGCAGTTGAAGATTATTAAAGTAAGAAAGGATAAGCACATGAGGAAAGAGGGCCCTGCTCGTGAGAGCTTACATTCTAAAGGGGAGGGGTAGACAGATAGGGGTGACACAGATGGGGTACATAGAGAGCGTAGAACAGAGGGTTAGGATGAGATTTGGCTGGGTTTGGTGAAGAAGTGGGTCTTGAGAGCCCGTTTGAAGTTTTGCAGAGAGGTGGAGAGTCTGAGGGGGAGAGGTAGAGAATTCCAAAGAAGTGGTGCAGCACGTGAAAAATCTTGGAGGTAGGAGTGGGAGGAAGTAATCTGTAGGCAGGAGAGTCGGCGTGCATTAGCAGAGCGAAGAGGACAGGTGGGAGTGTAAAGGGAGATAAGGTCAGAGATGTAGATGGGAGAGGAGTGGGTGAGGGCTTTGTAAGCGAGAGTGAGACGCTTGAAATGGATTCTGAAAGGGAAGGGGATCCAGTGAAGGTCTAGTAAGAGAGGAGAGGTGGACGTAGTGCGTTTGGTGAGGAAGATGAGCCGGGCAGCAGCATTGAGGATAGATTGGAGTGGAGAGAGGTATTTGTCAGGAATGCCAGTCAGGAGCAGATTACAGTAGTCCAGTCTGGAGATGACCAGTGAGTGGATAAGAGTCTTAGTAGCATCCTGGGTCAGAAAGGGCCTGATCCTGGAAATATTTTTTAGATGAAAATGGCAGGTTTGTGAGAGGTGCTGAATGTGTGGTTTGAAGGAGAGGGAGGAGTCAAGGATTACTCCAAGACAGCGCACTTGGGGGCTAGAGGAGATAGTAGTGCCATCAATAGATAATGAGATTGTAGGAGGTGAGGTTATGCGGAAGGGAGGGAAGATTATCAGCTCGGTCTTAGACATGTTAAGTTTAAGAAAGCGCTGGGACATCCAGGAAGAGGTAGCAGAGAGACAGTTGGAGATACGAGTGAGGAAAGCAGGGGAGAGGTCTGGAGAGGAAAGATAGATTTGGGTGTCATCAGCATAGAGATGATATTGGAAACCAAAAGAACTAATGAGCTTACCTAGTGAGGACGTATAGAGAGAAGAGGACCAAGGACAGAACCTTGGGGTACCCCTACAGTTAGTGGAAGTGAGGGGGAGGTAGAGTCATGAGAGGAGACAGAGAAAGAACGGTCAGAAAGGTAGGAGGACAGCCAAGAGAGGGCAGTGTCACGCAGACCAATGGAGTGAAGAATTTGCAGTAGGAGAGGATGGTCCATAGTGTCAAAAGCAGCAGAGAGATCAAGTAGAATAAGTATAGACTAGTGTCCCTTAGATTTAGCAGCATAGAGGTCATTGCATACTTTTGTAAGGGCAGTTTCAGTGGAGTGGAGAGGACGGAAGCCAGACTGGAATGGGTCAAGCAGTGAGTGTGAGGAAAGAAAGGAAGTAAGGCGGTTGTAGACAATACGGGAGGCAAAAGGGAGGAGAGAGATGGCTCGGTAGTTGGAGAGAGTGTTTGGATCAAGTGTAGGTTTTTTAAGAATAGGAGAGATGAGTGCATGCTTGAAGGCAGAGGGGACAGTGCCTGATGAGAGGGATAGATTGAGAAGGTGGGAAAAATGGGAACAAGCAGAAGGAGAGAGGTAGCGGTGGAGGCGGGATAGGGTCAAGTGGGGAGGTGGTGAGGGGACAGGAACGAATGAGGGCCATGACTTCCTCTCCAGATGCATGGGAGAAAGATGTCAAAGTAGGTGCGACGGATGGGGAGGGTTGGTAAGGGATGGGAGAGAGCTGGTTACTGATGGTCTGGTGTGGTGTGATGTCCTGACGTATGGAGTCAATTTTGGATGTGAAGTAAGTGGCAAAGTCAAGAGCAGAGAGTGAGGAAGGGCGACGAGGTGGAGGTGGGCAGAGGAGTGAGTTGAGAGTGGCAAAGAGGCGCCGGGGGTTGGAAGACTGGGAGGAGATGAGGTTCTTGAAGTATGACTGTTTAGCAAGAGAAAGGGCAGCACTGAAGGATGAGAGCATAAGTTTGAAATGGAGGAAGTCTGCCTTAGAGCGTGATTTCCTCCAGTGTCGCTCAGCAGTACGTGAGCATTTTTGCAGATATCTGGTGCATTTGGTGTGCCAGGGTTGAGGTGTTAATTTGCGAGGGTGAATAGTGGTTGGTGGAGCAACAGAGTCAAGAGCAGAAGTAAGGGATGCATTGTATGTGGAAGTGGCTTGTTCAGGGCATGAGAGAGAGAGAATAGGAGAGAGAAGCGAGTCCAACAGGGAGGAAAGGAATGTGGTGTCAATAGCTTCAATGTTACGCTTAGTGATGGTAGCCTTAGGAGGTAGAGATGGGGAAGTCGAGAGAGATAGGTTGAAGGAGAGCAGGTGGTGGTCAGAGAGGGGAAATGGGGAGTTGGAAAAATCAGAAATATCACAGCGGTGAGTGAAGACCAGATCCAGTGAGCTCCCATTAACATGGGAGGGTGAGGAGGTCTACTGGGAGAGACCAAGTGAAGAGGTGAGGTTAAGGAGTTTAGAGGCAGGGGATTGTGTGGGGATGTCAATAGGGATGTTGAAATTGCCTAGGATAATGGAGGGAATGTCAGAAGAGAGGAAGTGAGGAAGCCAGGAAGCAAAGTTGTCGATGAATTTGGAAGCAGTGCCAGGGGGGCGGTAAATGACAGCTACTCTAAGATGGACAGGTCGGAATAGGCGTATGACATGGACCTCAAATGTAGAGAATGTAAGGGATGGTTCTGGTGGTATGAGTTGGTAGGAGTAACTAGAAGGTAAAAGGAGTGGACCCCAACACCACCCCCATGGCGACCCCCAGGTCGGGGGTGTGTGTGTGTGTGTGTGTGTGTGTGTGTGTGTGTGTGTGTGTGTGTGTGTGTGTGTGTGTGTGTGTGTGTGTGTGTGTGTGTGTGAATGTGAGGCCCCCAGCAGAGAGAGCAGCAGGAGAAGTAGTGTCAGAGGGTGTAATCCAAGTTTCAGTAATGGCTAGTAGGTGTAGGGAGTTGGAAATGAAAAGGTCATGAGTGGGGACCAGTTTGTTACAAACAGATCTGGCATTCCAGAGGGCACAGGATAGGGGGTATGAGTTTGTGGGAGAGATGTGAATGAGATTAACAGGGTTGCTGTAGTGATGAGGTGAGATTAACTTTGAGGGCAGGGATGATGAGAGAGTAGTGATGGTACGGGTGCCTGAGCTAGGAGGGGAAACTGCAGGAGGTGGGCAGGGAGGGAGGTCAGTGTGATGTGGATGGGGATATGGGGAGGTGACAGGGAAGGGAGAGAGGGAGCAGGGCTGAGTTGTGGGGTAGCAGGACCATGGGGCAAAGGTAAATGAAAGTGGGGTAACAGGAAAGGAGGGGGAAGGAAACAGAGGGATGGAGGGGAGACAGAGGAGGAGGTGTAGTAGACTAGGGGGGAAGGATAAAGATACATTATTAGGTAGACACTGAGTGATGTGGGGAGTATAAGAAAGCCTTGACATAGTGTTAAGTAGGTAAATAGGTAAGGTAGGGAAAGTGGAAGTAGGAGAGGAGACTGTAAGGGAATCAGAGCAGAAGAATTGCAGAAATGCAGGCGAGAAAAGCAGTGTAGGCTCAATGGGTGTAGATTTAGTATGAAATGAGTCAAAAGCGTAGATAAAGTGGGTGCAGAAATGTATTTGGGCTGTAAGAAATGAAAGGATTGTGAGAGGGTTAAGAAGCAATGGTAATTCTGTTAGATTTTTCAAGTGTTTGTAGATGAGAAGATGAACTCACAATTGTCCAAAGAAGATCTTTGTGATCCTGATTATGGATGGAAACCAGATCTTACATATGTTCTTTTCTGCAAATGGGTTGCATAGTGTTCACAGAGTGAAAGTTGGAGGGTGATAAATTTGCATATGCAGTTGATATTGATAAGTAGTTCATCTGTTGTTTGAGGTTTTCTTTCAGGTTTTTCGTCCAGGCTAAGTCCAGGCTTTGATATTAAAATTAGATATCTGCTCCCTTTGAGCCTCCTCCCTTCGAGTACTACACCCTGGATCAATCAGCCAGGCTTAATCAGCCAAGTATACTCTAATATGAACTAACATTAACATGTGTAAGGTATAGGTTCACTGATTAAAACCCCACCCATTGCCCAATAAAGCTAAAACAAACAAATAATGATATCGGAGGAGGACATCCCAAATTCCCCAAATATCTAACAATTAAACAGGCTAAATTCTGCACAAAACAATAACTCCAGATTACCTATGCAAACAGACCCTGCAGAGTATAGTATCCTAGATCACTGTGCAGCTGCTGAGAGTTGTAGTACAGGTTGAGTATTCCTTATCCAAAATGCTTGGGACCAGAGGTATTTTGGATATCGGATTTTTCCGTATTTTGGAATAATTGCATACCATAATGAGATATCATGGTGATGGGACCTAAATCTAAGCACAGAATGCATTTATGTTTTATATACACCTTATACACACAACCTGAAGGTAATTTTAGACAATATTTTATATAACTTTGTGCATTAAACAAAGTGTGTGCACATTCACACAATTCATTTATGTTTCATATACACCTTATGCACACAGCCTGAAGGTCATTTAATACAATATTTTTAATAACTTTGTGTATTAAACAAAGTTTGTGTACATTGAGTCATCAAAAAACAAAGGTTTCACTATCTCACTCTAAATCAAAAAAGTCCGTATTTCGGAATATTTGGATATGGGATACTCAACCTGTAATTGTTTTGATTACCTATGCAAACAGACACTGCAGAGTATAGTATCCTACATCACTGTGCAGCTGCTGAGACTATTACTGAGAAGTATGAGTGTATAGTACGTGACTGTACAAAAGCAGGCAGCCATAGACCAAGTCTTTTCATAACCATTCACATTTCAAATAAAGGGTTTTACGTCTTCCTGAAACACTGCAATACCGTTATTAGGAAGTAGGGAGTACTGTAGCCTCTAATGGTTTACCACATTCGTAAACAAAACAGCATAAAAGCATTTTTGACCAAGAAACCACAGAACTGTACAGATCGCTTACACTTTGGATGCTTTGTAACAGGGCTTAGAAGACCCTTTTAAAATGAGATATATAATCTAAGTAATCGTAGTTTGGTTATCCATGTAACTACATTTCTCAAAAAGATTTAAAAAAATAAGTTGTAAAGAAACTTAAAAAAGTTTGAATGAAAGAGAAAGAAAAAAAAAAGAAAAAGAAAGACAAAAAAAAGAAAGAAAGATCGATTTCGAGTTCAGAGACACAGATCAGACATAACACTTTCCCTTATGAGTCATTAAAAAGTCACACAGCTACAATGTATTGGGCACACAGCCTGGCTGGTTACACAGATACTCCTATGCACAGATAAGAAAATGCCCCTTCTAGACAGAATTGTGTGCTTATACCACAGCAGCAATCAGATACACTCAGGAGATGTCAGTGTCCCAGTGATGACTAAGGCTTATACATGTTGAATCGCGCTCCGCAGTACAGTCATCAGTTACTCTGACTTTGCATAATTAAATACTTTTACAAACAAGCAGAATTGATCCAGCTGATGATGTAACTAAAGAAGCACAGATGGAGCATCGGAGATACGCCAACCTGACACAACATGCATTTTATATTTGTGCAAGCCAACAGCTACACCACCACCCTACAGTGACGTGGCCCATGCCCTGTGCCGGACACCTGCCTATAGAATATATACAGGTCTAAGAATGCAGCTGAATACACTATGCAATAAGAAATAGAAAGAAGTGCATGCTTTTGCTGCATCTATAAAGCTAGTAATGTGGCAGCACAAGTGCACAGTGGGTAGCACTGCTGACTCGCAATGCTGATTCAAATTTTTTTTTCTTAACCACATACTACTAATGAAAATTATGTTTAACACCAATCTCATGCAGTCAATTGAAGCCAACGGCTGAAAGATGGCAGAGCTGTACTGTGACAACAACTCGGCACAAGCAGACCAAGTAGGATGGGTACAGGAACCGGGTACAGCTACCCAGCTCCTAGGATTTTAGCCAGGCATACTTAAGCACAAGGCAACAGTATGTGTATGTGCCACAATAGAGTTCTGCTCCTTATGTCTTCACACAAAGACAGGCTCTAAGTCAGACTAAACCTACAACATGTCATTAAGAGTTAAAATCTCTATCAGCGCTTCCATCAGGAATGTGATATGTAGAAAGCTGGAAAGCAAAGCTTAATGAGTCCGTGCACTGGCACCATATAAGGAATAAGAGGTTCTCCTGGTATTAAATTAAATTGTCTAAATCAGTGAATTGTAAGCTAAGGTTGCAAGTAATATTTCCTCTGGTCAGCAGTCAAGTAAAGAAAAACCTAAGCTTAAAGTAGAAAGACTCTTGAATAATTAGATATTTTAACTGAAGAAATAGTTTTATTATCCAATCTGTTTCTTTACAGAGCTACAGTACATTTTATGTATGGTTCCAATACAGACACAGAGACAAACTTCTCAAAATAACACAAAACAGCGGTGCTCTGTAAAAAACAAAGGTAGGTGGAAGATGGGAGAGGATGGGGTTATTTTACCATCCACGAGGGTGGTTCGATAAGTAAGGTAACAAGACAAGACCCCTCACATGTGTGATGTTCTCCATTTCATTCTAAATCCAGCCAGGTCAGAGCAGACAGGCTGCTGCATCCCCTCACAGCCATTAGGCTGCACCTCATATCTGTTATAATGGTCTATGTACTAAGCCTTGGAGAGAGATAAAACAAATTGAGATAAAATACCAACCAATAAGCTCCTAACTGCCATGTTACAGGAAGTGTTTGAAAACTGGCAGGAGCTGCGTGGTTGTTTATCACTCACCACTTCATCACTTTTCAAGGCTTAGTACATCGGGCCCATTTGGTCTCATCAGTAGCTGTAAGATGGAGGGGCTGGCGGAGAGATGGTCAAACACTGCATAGTGTGATCAGATTTCTGAGTCTGAAGTGCACATCAGCAGCTCAATATCACCATCAACTTGTGTAGGCGTGCGGCTAGAATGTCGTTTCGCGGAAACATGTTTTGGTTTGGTGCACTGCATGTGGTGGACGTGCTTGGCCGGCTGGATCGTTGCTCATCTTGAACGTGTGTCCTGCCATTATCAAACACAGTGCACCAAACCCAAATCTGATGAATTTCAGCTGCTGATGTGCCCTTTACACCCACAATTCTGATCACATTACGCACCTCAATGTTTGACCATGTTTCCGTCAGCCTCACCATCTTACAGCGGATGTTGGGACAGTATGACTGATATGAGGCACAGTCTAATGGCCGTGAGGAGAGAGACACGTCAACTTGCTCTGGCCTTGTGGGAAATAAGAATGAAATGGAGAACATTACACACACGAGCGGGCTTGTTACCTTTCTTATTGAACCATCCTGGTATTTTAAATCAATTAAAGTTGCTACAAAACACATGCAAAAAAACATTCTTCTAACTCACCATTCTGTTAGTGATTTTCTTTCAAATTCATTTGATCTGTAACAATTTTAAATCTACAAAAAATGCCCCAATGTTTTCCATTAATTTATTTAAATTGCAAGAAAATCAACTAAAACTTTTTTTGTAAACACTACAAAGAAATACTTTGTGGCACATGAATCTACCTTCCTAAAATAGCACAAAGCTAGTCTATACATAGGTTTAAACCACCACTTAACTGACGATTTTTACCTTCAAAAGCGTAAACATTGTTTTTTAAAATTTATTTTATTTAATAAAGTTGAAAAAGTATTTTTTTAAATATTTAAACATTATATTATGCACATCTGCAGAACGGATCTCCTTGTCAAAAACGGGGGGACAGGGTGGGACGGAGCAGTTGCATGAAATCCGACCATGCCAGTTAGGTGGTTGAACGCTGCACTTGAATATGGATCATGCATTTCTTATTTCTAGCAACTTTGCCATCTTACTATCTGTAGCAATTACAACCCCTGTGCTGGGGAAGCTTTTCTCGCCCTTATGCTGAGCCTATTTTTGCTGGCCACATGCCAACATCAGTCATTTATTTTATTTTTTAAATGCAGTACCCACTAGAATGACAAAAAAAAATATCAGAAGACTTTATTTCCTGAAAATACCCTAAAATGTGTTTATACATTCTCACACGGATAATAAAATGCATCCAAGAAGATCTTTATAATAAACTCTACAAGTGAATAGGACACACAAGGGCCCTCATTCAGATGGGGACAGTGCAGCTTATCACTGCTTCTTCCAAGGAAGCAGCAGTGATAGCTTTTTATATAAATGCAGTAAAGAAGCGTATATTACAAATGGACACCTCCTGCTGCAGTAGTCATCCTAGGACGCAGGCATCAGATCACTTACCATCAGGCACCCATGGTGTCGCACAAGCCGTCCATTGCAGATCCATGGATGGAGATATCCAGCCTCTTACAACAATGGAGATCTGGCCTCTACCCATCCGATAAACTGCTGCAATACGGGGGCCATCCCCACCCCCATACGGCTCAGACTGTCAATCACTGTCAGCCTGATGCCGTCCTGTGTCCCAGGACCCGTTTGCACACGCACAGAGCAGGGAAAACGGAACTCTGCAGCATGGGTAGTGCCACATCTGAATGAGGGCCAATGTATAGGACTAATATGGTAACAACAAAGGATTCCATTTCAAAAACAAAAAACTACTAGATTCAAGAGCCTATTTATCAAGCCCAAGTTTGATAAAAGTATGCAGAAACAACATTTTTAGGTGTATTTCCGCTATGTACTAACAGAAATCTTCTGCAAATGGCTAGTTAGCACTGTAGACCGCAGACCCCATTATTATCTATGGGAACTATGGGGGTCATTCTGACCTGATCACACGCTAGGATATTTTGCTGTGCTGCCATCAGGTCAGAACTGCGCATGCGTATGCACCACAATGCACAGGCATGTCGTACGGGTACAAAGTGGATTGTTGCTGAGCGATGGCTTTAACGAAGAATCTGTTCGCACAGCCGATTGCAAGGAGATTGACAGAAAGAGGGCGTTTGTGGGTGTCAACTGACCGTTTTCTGGGAGTGGTTGGAAAAACGCATGCGTGTCCAAGCGTTTGCAGGGCGGGTGTCTGACGTCAATTCAGGGGCCTGACAGGCTGAATCGATCGCAGCGGCTGAGTAAGTTCTGAGCTACTCAGAAACTGCACAAAACTTTTTTGTAGTGCTCGGCTGCACATGCGATCGCACGCTTGCAAAGCAAAAATACACTCCCCTATAGGCGGCGACTATCTGATCGCGGCGCTGCAAAAAAAATAAGATTTTATTCACCGGTAAATCTATTTCTCGTAGTCCATAGTGGATGCTGGGACTCCGTAAGGACCATGGGGAATAGCGGCTCCGCAGGAGACTGGGCACAACTAAAGAAAGCTTTAGGACTACCTGGTGTGCACTGGCTCCTCCCTCTATGACCCTCCTCCAGACCTCAGTTAGGATACTGTGCGCGGAAGAGCTGACACAATAAGGAAGGATTTTGAATCCCGGGTAAGACTCATACCAGCCACACCAATCACACCGTATAACTCGTGATACTATACCCAGTTAACAGTATGAACAATAACTGAGCCTCTCAACAGATGGCTCAACAATAACCCTTTAGTTAAACAATAACTATATACAAGTATTGCAGACAATCCGCACTTGGGACGGGCACCCAGCATCCACTACGGACTACGAGAAATAGATTTACCGGTGAGTAAAATCTTATTTTCTCTGACGTCCTAAGTGGATGCTGGGACTCCGTAAGGACCATGGGGATTATACCAAAGCTCCCAAACGGGCGGGAGAGTGCGGATGACTCTGCAGCACCGAATGGGCAAACTCTAGGTCCTCCTCAGCCAGGGTGTCAAACTTGTAGAATTTAGCAAATGTGTTTGACCCGACCAAGTAGCTGCTCGGCAAAGTTGTAGAGCCGAGACCCCTCGGGCAGCCGCCCAAGAAGAGCCCACCTTCCTCGTGGAATGGGCTTTCACTGATTTAGGATGCGGCAGTCCAGCCGCAGAATGTGCAAGCTGAATCGTACTACAGATCCAGCGAGCAATAGTCTGCTTTGAAGCAGGAGCACCCAGCTTGTTGGGTGCATACAGAATAAACAACGAGTCAGTTTTCCTGACACTAGCTGTCCTGGAAACATAAATTCTCAGGGCCCTGACTACGTCCAACAACTTGGAAGCCTCCAAGTCTTTAGTACCCGCAGGCACCACGATAGGTTGCAAAGGAAAAAAGAGGAGGGTAGGTGGGCGCTAGGTAAATGGCTATAAGACACCTAGAATACTATTACTGTTCTCTGGCAGCAGCTTCCCAAGGTCGAGGTGCTGATCCTCAACCCAAGAAAATTACACAGAACAAAAAATACTCAGAGAAGCGCTTCTCAGAGTATTTTTTGTACCACGATAGGTTGGTTCAAATGAAAGGCTGATACCACCTTAGGGAGAAACTGGGGACGAGTCCTCAATTCTGCCCTATCCATATGGAAAATCAGATAAGGGCTTTTACATGACAAAGCCGACAATTCTGACACACGCATGGCCGAAGCCAAGGCCAACAGCATGACCACTTTCCACGTGAGATATTTTAATTCCACGGTTTTAAGTGGCTCAAACCAATGTGACTTTAAGAAATCCAACACCACGTTGAGATCCCAAGGTGCCACTGGAGGCACAAAAGGGGGCTAAATATGCAGCACTTCCTTAACAAAAGTCTGAACTTCAGGTAGTGAAGCCAGTTCTCTCTGGAAGAAAATCGATAGAGCCGAAATCTGGACCTTAATGGAACCCAATTTTAGGCCCATAGTCACCCCTGACTGTAGGAAGTGCAGAAAACGGCCCAGCTGAAATTCCTCCGTTGGGGCCTTCCTGGCCTCACACCACGCAACATATTTTCGCCAAATGCGGTGATAATGGTTTGCGGTCACTTCTTTCCTAGCTTTAATCAGCGTAGGAATGACTTCCTCCGGAATGCCCTTCTCCTTCAGGATCCGGTGTTCAACCGCCATGCCGTCAAATGCAGCCGCGGTAAGTCCTGGAACAGACAGGGCCCCTGCTGCAGCAGGTCCTGTCTGAGCGGCAGAGGCCATGGGTCCTCTGAGATCATTTCTTGAAGTTCCGGGTACCAAGCTCTTCTTGGCCAATCCGGAACAATGAGTATAGTTCTTACTCCTCTTCTCCTTATTATCCTCAGTACTTAGGGTATGAGAGGAAGAGGAGGGAACACATAAACCGACCGGTACACCCACAGTGTCACTAGAGCGTCCACAGCTATCGCCTGAGGGTCTCTTGACCTGGCGCAATATCTTTCTAGCTTTTTGTTTAGGCGGGACGCCATCATGTCCACCTGTGGCCTTTCCCAACGGTTTACAATCAGTTGGAAGACTTCTGGATGAAGTCCCCACTCTCCCGGGTGGAGGTCGTGCCTGCTGAGGAAGTCTGCTTCCCAGTTGTCCACTCCCGGAATGAACACTGCTGACAGTGCTAACACGTGATTTTCCGCCCATCGGAGAATCCTTGTGGCTTCTGCCATCGCCGTCCTGCTTCTTGTGCCGCCCTGTCGGTTTACATGGGCGACTGCCGTGATGTTGTCTGACTGGATCAGTACCGGCTGGTTTTGAAGCAGGGGTTTTGCCTGACTTAGGGCATTGTAAATGGCCCTCAGTTCCAGAATATTTCTGTGTAGGGAAGTCTCCTGACTTGACCATAGTCCTTGGAAGTTTCTTCCCTGTGTGACTGCCCCCCAGCCTCGAAGGCTGGCATCCGTGGTCACCAGGACCCAGTCCTGTATGCCGAATCTGCGACCCTCTTGAAGATGAGCACTTTGCAGCCACCACAGCAGAGACACCCTGGTCCTTGGAGACAGGGTTATCAGCCGATGCATCTGAAGATGCGATCCGGACCACTTGTCCAACAGGTCCCACTGAAAAGTCCTTGCATGGAACCTGCCGAATGGAATTGCTTCGTAGGAAGCTACCATTTTTCCCAGGACTCGCGTGCAGTGATGCACCGACACCTGTTTTGGTTTCAGGAGGCCTCTGACTAGAGATGACAGCTCCTTGGCTTTCTCCTCCGGGAGAAACACTTTTTTCTGTTCTGTGTCCAGAACCATCCCCAGGAACAGTAGACGTGTCGTAGGGACCAGCTGTGACTTTGGAATATTTACAATCCAACCGTGCTGTTGTAGCACCTCCCGAGATAGTGCTACCCCGACCAACAACTGCTCCCTGGACCTCGCCTTTATCAGGAGATCGTCCAAGTACGGGATAATTAAAACTCCCTTTTTTCGAAGGAGTATCATCATTTCGGCCATTGCCTTGGTAAATACCCTCGGTGCCGTGGACAGACCAAACGGCAACGTCTGGAATTGGTAATGACAATCCTGTACCACAAATCTGAGGTACTCCTGGTGATGATGGTAAATGGGGACATGCAGGTAAGCATCCTTGATGTCCAGTGATACCATGTAATCCCCCTCGTCCAGGCTTGAAATAACCGCCCTGAGCGATTCCATCTTGAACTTGAATTTTTTTATATATGTGTTCAAGGATTTCAAATTTAAAATGGGTCTCACCGAACCGTCCGGTTTCGGTACCACAAACAGTGTGGAATAGTAACCCCGTCCTTGTTGAAGGAGGGGCACCTTGACTATCACCTGCTGGGAATACAGCTTGTGACTTGCCTCTAGCACTGCCTCCCTGCCTGAGGGAGTTGTTGGCAAGGCAGATTTGAGTAAATGGCGGGGGGGGGAGACGTCTCGAATTCCAGCTTGTACCCCTGAGATACTACTTGAAGGATCCAAGGATCCACCCGTGAGCAAGCCCACTGATTGCTGAAGTTTTTGAGACGGGCCCCCACCGTACCTGGCTCCGCCTGTGGAGCCCCAGCATCATGCGGTGGACTTGGAGGAAGCGGGGGAGGACTTTTGCTCCTGGGAACTGGCTGTATGCTGCAGCTTTTTCCTTCTACCTCTGCCTCTGGGCAGAAAGGACGAGCCTTTAACCCGCTTGCCTTTATGGGGCCGAAAGGACTGTACCTAATAATAATACGGTGCTTTCTTTGGCTGTGAGGGAACATGGGGTAAAAATGCTGACTTCCCAGCTGTTGCTGTGGAAACGAGGTCCGATAGACCATCCCCAAACAACTCCTCACCCTTATAAGGCAAAACTTCCATGTGCCTTTTAGAATCTGCATCACCCGTCCACTGCCGAGTCCATAATCCTCTCCTGGCAGAAATGGACATTGCACTTATTTTAGATGCCAGCCGGCAAATATCCCTCTGTGCATCTCTCATGTATAAGACTGCGTCTTTTATATGCTCTATGGATAGCAATATAGCGTCCCTGTCTAGGGTATCAATATTTTCCGACAGGGAATCTGACCACGCAGCTGCAGCACTGCACATCCATGCTGAAGCAATAGCTGGCCTCACTATAATACCTGCGTGTGTATATACAGACTTCAGGATAGCCTCCTGCTTCCTATCAGCAGGCTCCTTTAGGGCGGCCGTGTCCGGAGACGGTAGTGCCACCTTTTTTGACAGACGTGTGAGCGCTTTATCCACCCTAGGGGATGTTTCCCAACGTGACCTATCCTCTGGCGGGAAAGGGTACGCCATTAGTAACCTTTTAGAAATTACCAGTTTCTTATCGGGGGAAGCCCACGCTTCTTCACACACCTCATTTAATTCCTCAGATGGGGGAAAAACCACTGGTAGTTTTTTCTCCCCAAACATAATACCCTTTTTTGTGGTTCCTGGGGTAATATCAGAAATGTGCAACACATTTTTCATTGCCTCAATCATGTAACGTGTGGCCCTATTGGAATGTACATTTGTCTCATCGTCGTCGACACCGGATTCAGTATCCGTGTCGACATCTGTGTCTGCCATCTGAGGTAGCGGGCGTTTAAGAGCCCCTGATGGCTTTTGAGACAGCTGGGCAGGCACAAGCTGAGAAGCCGGCTGTCCCACATCTGATATGTCGTCAAACCTTTTATGTAAGGAGCTGACACTTTCACGTAATTCCTTCCACAAGTCCATCCACTCAGGTGTCGGCCCCGCAGGGGGTGACATCACATTTATCGGCACTTGCTCCGCCTCCACATAAGCCTCCTCATCAAACATGTCGACACAGCCGTACCGACACCGCACACACACAGGGAATGCTCTGACTGAGGACAGGACCCCACAAAGCCCTTTGGGGAGACAGAGAGAGAGTATGCCAGCACACACCAACAGCGCTATATAACACAGGGATTAACACTATAACTGAGTGATTTTTCCCAATAGCTGCTTGTATACACAATATTACGCCTAAATTTAGTGCCCCCCCTCTCTTTTTTACCCTATGTAGTCTGGAAACTGCAGGGGAGAGCCTGGGAGCGATCCTTCCAGCGGAGCTGTGAGGGAAAATGGTGCCAGTGTGCTGAGGGAGATAGCCCCGCCCCTTTTTCGTCGGACTTCTCCCGCTTTATTCTATGTATATCTGGCAGGGGTATTTTACACATATATAGTCTCTATGACTATATTATGTGTTTTTTTTGCCAGCCAAGGTACTTAATATTGCAACTAGGGCGCCCCCCCCCAGCGCCCTGCACCCATCAGTGACCGGAGTGTGAGGTGTGCATGGGAAGCAATGGCGCACAGCTGCAGTGCTGTGCGCTACCTTGTTTGAAGACCGAAGTCTTCTGCCGCCGATTTCCAGGACTCTTCTTGCTTCTGGCTCTGTAAGGGGGACGGCGGCGCGGCTCCGGGAACGGACGATCGAGGTCGGGCCCTGTGTTCGATCCCTCTGGAGCTAATGGTGTCCAGTAGCCTTAGAAGCCCAAGCTAGCTGCAAGCAGGTAGGTTCGCTTCTCTCCCCTTAGTCCCTCGTAGCAGTGAGTCTGTTGCCAGCAGATCTCACTGAAAATAAAAAACCTAAAATAAACTTTCTTTTTCTAGGAGCTCAGGAGAGCCCCTAGTGTGCATCCAGCTCAGCCGGGCACAAAATTCTAACTGAGGTCTGGAGGAGGGTCATAGAGGGAGGAGCCAGTGCACACCAGGTAGTCCTAAAGCTTTCTTTAGTTGTGCCCAGTCTCCTGCGGAGCCGCTATTCCCCATGGTCCTTACGGAGTCCCAGCATCCACTTAGGACGTCAGAGAAATAGCTAGTGAGCGATCAACTCGGAATGACTCCCTATGATATGACGAATATTTGGAGCTTGGTCTGTAGGCTTGCACCATCCTCAGTTGGTGTAAACTGCTTTAGTCCTAAGGAGGCAACTAGCAGGAGAAGGATCTTATGATCCCTCTCCAGCAGCTTCCATCCAACTCCCAAATCTGACACTGTGCGCAGGCCCAGAATCACATTCTGCGGAGTCCTTCACAAATGTGAAAGACTCCTCCGATATGCTGAGAAGGTAACTCGCAGGGACTGGAGATAGCGCTGCTGCTGTCCCTGCGAGTTAGCTTTTGTGCATTCCAATCAAAATCAAAATATCCATTGAGATGCTGATTGTTAATAAATGCTGCAGTTCTGAGAGTATTAATGCACAGGCCAGTACATGACAATTATTTTGTTTTAACCCAGGCTGAATAAAATATGATCCCTCACCTCTGGGAAATGTACAATTCACAAACAGGGGTCTATTCGTGAAGCAGTGAAAGAGTGGAGAAGTCTCCCATAACAACCAATCACCTGATACATATACTGTTATAGAAAGCACTTGATAAATGTTACTTAATAGCAGATTGGTTGCCATGGGCAAATTCTCCACTGGCCCACTTCTCCACTGTTGTCACTGCTTCAAGAATAGACCCCATAGTCACTGCTAAGGGGGCATATGGTTTGAAATAGGGGATCTCAGATAAGGATGCCCCTACATGCTTGTGCCAGTATGACGGTGATGGGGCACATTTAATGCACCCATCCCATCTATGGAAAACTTCTGGGGATCCCAGGTTTTTAACGTTAGAACACGAGCTCCACATGCTTTTAACATCTTATTGAAATGAAAGGTAAAACAGTATGTGTGTCGAATCATTATGTTGAATCCCCTGTCACCCCATAGAGGTACAAGATATGTGCTGACTAGCCTTGTAAGGGTTTTTGCCAAAGTAGGAGCACCTCAATATCTTGGCATCCCTACATAGCCAAACCAGCTGTAGCGTGGGCTGACTGAGCATTTGGAGATAGAACGCAGTACAATTTTATGACCCTTGTTTTTCCTATTGAATTTAATGCTGTTTATACATGTAGCGCACACAATGGAATCTCCAGTGAAATGAATGGGAAGAGCGCCATACAGTATGTGCTTTGTTACTGTGTCCAAATAGATCAGTTACAGTATATGGCGGTCACTCCATGTGTACCAGTAACATTCCCATAAATAAGAGTGCCAGAGGTCCATGCAGGATTCAGTATCCGAAAACTTTCCATTCCACTGAACAATGACCATACGTCTCTTATGATTGGGCAGACCAGTGTCTTATTACTTCCGCATAGCAGATTTGGAACACCTGATGAGTTAACATAACTGAGATGTACGTATATCCCTTCAAGTGTCCACTGGTGTCAGCCTGGGAGACCTCGTAGAATTGTGGGTGGTCCAGCACAGTGGAATACCCATCTGTGATATGGGAGAGAAGGGGGAAACGCTAGTTACGGCAAATAGTTTCTCTACACACAAACAATATGCACAGACCCAAAAATGTTTTTCCCTTCTTGGTGTGAAACATAATCACACAGACATGCCACAGCTTGCCCAGATATAGGAGCTGAAGTATTACTACAATTGTTCATTGTAACATATTTAACCAGATTAATATTTAGAACATTTTGGAGGACAACACTTAACAAGCTGTACTTTAGCCACAGTATATTTTGTAAACATGGATGTTCTTTTATCTTGTACTTTATTCCTTATTACTGTCTCGACTAGAGAACAATAATCCATTCTTTCTTTTAATATACGATCGTATAACAATCTGCAAAAACCAGGAAACCTATTTTCATCTTAAGCCACAGATGACTAGTTAGAAAGTGTCCGGATTCTGCCACACTGTAAAGGTCTCATTCCGTGACTGCGTACCATCTGGTATTAGCATCTTGACCATATGCATCAAGCTCTGGAAAGCAGAACTTCCCCAGAGCTTATATTCAATAGGAAACAGCACTTATCGGAAATCTCAAATAATTATTTATTCTGCAATAATATATAATCATACTCGCATAACCATTTGGCAGCTCAGTCTGGAGCATTCTAGTTTGAGATATTATATATATATATACATACACACACACACACACATAACCTTGTCCTGTGATCACGAGACTGTAAGTACTAAGGTAACCAGTCACTGAAAGAGTGCCCCCTCCCTCTTTTTAAAATAGGTGGCCCTGATTTTATGAACGCCAGATTGGGGGAGGGGTTTAGGGGGGGGCGACTGATGTTTTGGTAGCACAGGTTTTTTTTCCCTGGTGATCACACTGATCGCCAGGCAATCTCTGTACACCTTCACGCCGTCCAGAACTGTTCCCCCGACCCTTATGGTGTGTACACACGGTGAGATCCTTGCTATACCAGATTTTCACTTTGCGATTTCCCCTAACTACCTGGAGCCCAGCACCACTGATTTTGACTAACTTTTCTTGAAATATGGACTGTGTGTGCTTACGATTTTGGCTTATGTGAGATTTTGACTTGTGAGAGATTTAATTGACATGTGAAATGAACTAGATAGTACACCGATCTAGCAAGGATTGACTTGCCTGCACAGGCAATCTTTTCTTGCGATACCGACCTGGCGGGGCCACGCATCGGGATCGAATCGGGATCGCAAGTGGCATAACACCTTGCGATTTGCACTAACTTTTCTTGTGATTTTGACTATATAGTCAAAATAGAAAGAAAAAAAATCTCACCGTGTGTACACACCATAGGAAGATTGGGGTAAGCACTTTGCAGTGGATGACCTGTGTGACTCGTCATCCACAGTTTTAAGCTATATTTGGATGACTAGCCACACTCCTCATCGGCAGCAAAGGGGTTAAAGAAATCCAGAAAACATGACATGTTAGGGGTACCGGAGGACGGGAGTTGAGATCTACTGCAATAAGAAATGAAAAACAAAATGAATGCTACATGCAGTGATACACAGACTTCTGTCAACTCTGTACGTGTTATAGATCATGGCTCTAAGTGTAGACTACAGACTAAAGTTGTATTTGAATAAAAAGGAAAGACTCTGGAACTACATTACATGGACAGTGTTGAAGCTGGTTTAAGTATACACCACCATACTTGGAGAAAACAAAACATAGTAAATAATCACAAGAACCTCACACAATGAATTTGAATTGAATTATGAATTTGAACTGGTTTCTAAACTACGGAACCAGTCTACCATGAACTTATAACACCAGAAAATCCTACAGTAAAATGTGAGGCCATCTGTCTGGCAAGTGAAGCTTGGCCAAAACACTACAATGATCCTAAGTACTATACGCCAGGAAATCTACAACTGAACGGCTGTGATGGAACTGAATCAAAGCTTTGTAATGGCTAAGTCCAGACCTTAACCCTGAGACTGTGGGTGGGGGACGGGTGTGTGTGTAGAAATCTGTGCATAAACAAATCTCCTGAAGCAGGAATGTAGTGCATTTTTCTGTTATTTTGTCACTACTTATTTGTCTTTTTTGTTGAATAATGACAAATAAATGTATGTTAAGTATTATTTGTTATGCAAGACTAGATGATAAGTCACATGTGAGGACTTGGCGAATAGCCGACAATAGTTAATGCTTACATAAAACTACAGATTTGATACAATGTACTTTTGCATAGGACTATACATGTTTACTGTACAAATAATGAAATGTTATGCGATATTAGGAAAGATTAGAGTCAGCAAAATTAGGACTTTGAAGACTAGATCATTTTATTACATCCGGATATGTTAAAACACTGACTGATATACTATAGCTTATATTTCTTTTTCTTTTACAAGTTCGAGTATGCTTGTATTTCTGTAGGTCAGAGGACCGCAGTGTGGAAAGACTTTCAATGTAAGGCCTTTTTACCAAATGGGAGCAGAAGCCGGATTCTCGTAAGTGCCTACTTTTATAGTATGGTAGGGTCCGTATGAACCTGAAGTAGTAACTTCAAGGCAGTCTTCTTTACCACAGAGTTAAATCATATGTGATAAAATAGGATTTTAATACCTACCGGTAAATCCTTTTCTCTTAGTCCGTACAGGATGCTGGGGATGCTTCAAGAACCATGGGGTATAGACGGGATCCGTAGGAGACATGGGCACACTAAGACTTTGAATGGGTGTGAACTGGCTGCTCCCTCTACGCCCCTCCTCCAGACTCCAGTTATAGGAACTGTGCCCAGGGAGACGGACATTTCGAGGAAAAGGATTTATGTAATTATTTAAAACTAAGGTGAGATACATACCAGCTCACCCCACTAAAACGCCGTACAACATGGCATTCAACAACAACGCATGCAACGGCATGACCAACAACAGTCACATATTGACTGAACTCCACGCAACACGAGCGTAACTATAACCAAACTGCAGATACAGCCCGCACTGGGACAGGCGCCCAGCATCCTCTACGGACTAAGAGAAAAGGATTTACCGGTAGGTATTAAAATCCTATTTTCTCATACGTCCTAGAGGATGCTGGAGATGCTTCAAGAACCATGGGGTTTATACCAAAGCTCTAGAACGGGCGGGAGAGTGCGGATGACTCTGCAGCACCGATTGACCAAACAAGAGGTCCTCCTCAGCCAGGGTATCAAACTTGTAAAACTTTGCAAAGGTGTTTGAACCCGACCAAGTAGCAGCTCGGCAAAGTTGTAATGCCGAGACTCCCCAGGCAGCTGCCCAGGATGAGCCCACCTTTCTGGCAGAACGGGCTTTCACCGATTTCGGTAACGGCAATCCTGCCGTAGAATGAGCCTGCTGAATCGTATTACAAATCCAGCGCGCAATAGTCTGCTTAGAAGCAGGAGCCCCAGGACAAACAGAGCCTCTGTTTTGCTGATCTGCACCGTTCTGGCGACAGATAATCAAAACTCTGACCACATCGAGAGACTTTGACTCCGCCAATGCGTCAGTAGCCACTGGCACCACAATTGGCTGGTTAACATGAAATGAAGAAACCACTTTTGGCAGAAACTGCTGCAGAGTTCTCAACTCCGCTCTATCAGCATGGAAAATCAAATAGGGGCTTTTGTGAGACAAAGCCACCAACTCAGATACTCGCCTTGCAGACGCCAAGGCCAACAACATGACCACTTTCCAAGTAAGGAATTTTAATTCAACCTTGCGCAAAGGTTCAAACCAATGTGATTGCAAGAACTGTAACACCACATTAAGGTCCCATGGTGCCACTGGGGGCACAAAGGGAGGTTGGATGCGTAGCACGCCTTTCACGAAGGTCTGAACTTCTGGAAGTGAGGCCAATTCTTTTTGAAAAAAGATCGACAAGGCCGAAATCTGTACTTTAATAGAGTCTAAACTTTAGGCCCGCATCCACACCTGCTTGTAGGAAAAGGAGCAACCGCCCCAGGTGAAACTCTTCCGTAGGAGCCTTCTTGGATTCACACCAAGAAACATATTTCCTCCAAATATGGTGGTAATGCTTTGCCGTTACTTGTTTCTAGCCTGAAGAAGTGTAGGAATGACTTCACTGAGAATACCCTTTCGGGCTAGGATTTGGCGCTCAACCGCCACGCCGTCAAACGCAGCCGCGGTAAGTCCTGATACACGCACGTATCATGTAACAGGTCCTCCCGAAGAGGAAGAGGCCAGGGATCTTCTATGAGCAACTCCTGAAGATCTGGATACCAGGCCCTTTTTGGCCAATCCGGAACAATGAGGAATTTTTATCACCTTTGGAATGAGTGGAAGTAGAGGGAACACAGAACGACTGAAACACCCACGGTGTCACTAGGGCGTCCACTGCTATCGCCTGAGGGTCCCTTGACCTGGAACAATAATTCGGAAGTTTCTTGTTGAGGCGGGACACCATCATGTCCACTGGAGGAACTCCCCAACGACTTGTCACTTCTGCAAAGACCTCTTGATGAAGACCCCACTCTCCTGGATGGAGATCGTTCCTGCTGAGGAAGTCTGCTTCCCAGTTGTCCACTCCTGGAATGAAGACCGCTGCCAGGGCACTGGCATGTCTTTCTGCCCAGCGAAGATTCTTCGTGGCCTCGGCCATCGCCGCTCTGCTCTTTGTTCCGCCTTGGCGGTTTATGTACGCCACTGCTGTCACGTTGTCTGACTGAATCAAGACCGGCAGACCTCGAAGAAGATGTTCTGCTTGCAGTATGCCGTTGTGGATGGCTCTTAATTCCAGAATGTTTATGTGTAGACAAGCTTCCTGACTTGACCACTTCCCCTGAAAGTTTCTTTCCTGTGTGACTGCTCCCCAGCCTCGGAGGCTTGCATCCGTGGTCACCAGGATCCAATCCTCAATCCCGAACCTGCGTCCCTCCAGAAGGTGAGAACTGTGCAGCCACCACAGAAGGGAAATTCTTGTCCTGGGAGATAGAATTATTTTCCGGTGCATGTCCAGGTGAGACCCGGACCACTGGTCCAGCAGGTTGCACTGAAACACCCTGGCATGGAATCTGCCATACAGAATGGCCTCATAGGCCGCCACCATTTTCCCAAGCAACAGAGTGCAGTGAAGAACTGACACCCTTGCCGGTTTCAGAATCTGTTTTACCATGTTCTGTATTTCCAAAGCTTTTTCCACTGGAAGAAAAACTCTCTGCAATTCTGTTTCCAGAATCATACCCAGGAACGACAGCCGTGTCGTTGGATCCAAATGTGATTTTGGCAGATTTAGGAGCCAACCGTGTTGTTGCAGAATCATCAGTGAAAGAGCAACATTCTTCAACAATTTCTCCTTGGACCTCGCCTTTATCAGGAGATCGTCCAAGTACGGGATAATTGTGATTCCCTGCTTGCGCAGGATAACCATCATTTCCGCCATTACTTTGGTGAACATCCTCGGAGCCGTAGACAGACCAAACGGCAGCGTCTGAAATTGGTAATGACAATCCTGCACAGCAAATCTCAGGTAAGCTTGATGTGGAGGATATATGGGGACATGTACGTAGGCATCTTTTATGTCGACCGATACCATAAAATCCCCCTCCTACAGACTGGAGATCACTGCTCGTAGAGACTCCATCTTGAACTTGAATCTTTTCAGAAAGAAATTGAGGGATTTCAAGTTTAGAATTGGTCCGACTGAGCCATCCGGCTTCGGGACCACGAACAGGCTCGAATAAAAACCTTCCCCCTGTTGAGACGGGGTAACCGTGACAATCATTTGATTGTGACACAACTTTAGTATTGCAGCGCTTACTATCTCCCTTTCTAGAAGAGAAGCTGGCAAGGCCGATTTGAAAAATCGGTGAGGGGGCACGTCTTGAAACTAACTTGTACCCTTGGGTTACTATTTCTACTATCCAAGGATCCAGGTCCGAGTGCACCCAGACCTGACTGAAGAGTTTGAGACGCGCCCCCACCGGAGCGGACTCCCGCAGAGGAGCCCCAGTGTCATGCGGTGGATTTGGTAGAAGCCGGAGAGGGCTTCTGCTCCTGGGAACTTGCCACAGCCTGTGACCTTTTTCCCCTTCCTCTCCCTCTCGCAGCAAGGAAGGAGGATCCACGTCCTTTTTTGAATTTGTTGGGCCGAAAGGACTGCATCTGATAGTGAGGCGATTTCTTCTGCTGTGCAGGAACATAAGGTAAAAAAGATGACTTACCCGCGGTAGCCGTAGATACCAGGTCAGTTAGGCCGTCACCAAACAAGACCTTAAGTTAAACGGTAAAGACTCCATCGCCTTCTTAGAATCAGCATCAGCATTCCATTGATGAATCCACAAAGCTCTCCTAGCAGAGACTGCCATGGCATTGGCCCTTGATCCCAAAAGGCCAATATCCCTTACCGCTTCTTTTAAATACGCTGCAGCGTCCTTGATATGACCCAAGGTCAAAAGCACACTATCCCTGTCTAGGGACTTTACCTCAGATGACAAGTTATCCGCCCACTTTTCAATAGCGCTACTCACCCATGCCGCAGCAACAGCGGGCCTGAGTAGCGACCCTGTAGTGACATAAATGGATTTCAGGGTATTTTCCTGCTTACGATCCGCAGGATCCTTCAGGGCTGCCATGTCAGGGGACGGAAGCGCTACCTTTTTGGATAGACGCGACAAAGCTTTGTCTACCGTGGGGATTGACTCCCAGCTGTCCCTGTCCCCAGAGGGAAACTGATATGCCATTGGAATTCTTTTGGGAACATGAATGTTTTTGTCTTGATTTTCCCAAGCTTTTTCAAAAAGTGCATTCAGTTCATGAGAGGGGGGAAACGTTACCTCAGGTTTCTTGCCTTTAAACATACAGACTCTTGTATCAGGAACAGCAGGGCCCTCAGTGATATGTAAAACGTCTTTTATCGCCACAATCATGTACTGAATACTTTTAGCCAGTTTTGGATGTAATCTGGCATCATTATAGTCGACACTGGAATCAGAGTCCGTCTCGGGATCTGTATCTGCTATTTGGGCAAATGCACGTTTCTGCGACCCCAAAGGAGTCTGGACCTGTGACAAAGCATCTTCCATGGATTTCCTCCATGTCTGGTTCTTAGACTCAGATTTATCAAACCTCTTAGCCAACTTAGTCACATTTGTATTTAAAAGACTCAGCATATTGACCCAATCATCCGTCGGCGGTGCCGACACTGTCACTCTCACAGAACTGTCAGTCCCTACGCCAGCCTCCTCCTGGGAAGAGCATTCAGCCTCAAACATGTCGACACACACGTACAGACAGCCACAAACACACTGGGCTATAGGGGACAGACCCACAGCAGAGCCTGTTAGAAAGACAAAGAGAGAGTTCAGCCAGCTAACGCCCAGCGCCTATCCCGGTTCTGAAGTCAGCAACAAAACTGCCCAGACCTGCTAGCGCTTTTATCAAATAATATAATTCACCAATTATCAGTGCCCCCCCTCCCCCATTTTGCACCCGGTTACTAGGCACTGTTATATTGCATGCCAGTGGTATTTGCGGCCCCCCATGCTGCCCAGGGCGCCCTGCACCCTGCAGTGCCGTGATCAGTGTGGGAGCATGGCGCCCAGCGCGACCGCTGCGCGGTACCTCAAGCAGTCTTCTGCAGTCACTGAAGTCTTCTGATCTTCTCATACTCACCCGGCTTCTATCTTCTGGCTTTGTAAGGGGGGTGACGGCGCGGCTCTGGGAACAAGCAGCTAGGCGTACCGTAGTGATCGAACCCTCTGGAGCTAATGGTGTCCAGTAGCCTAAGAAGCAGAGCCCTTGAACTCTTAAGAAGTAGGTCTGACTTCTCTCCCCTCAGTCCCATGATGCAGGGAGCCTGTAGCCAGTAGGTCTCCCTGAAAATAAAAAACCTAAATAAAGTATTTTTCTGAGAAACTCAGGAGAGCTCCTCAGTGTGCATCCAGTCTCGTTGGGCACAGAATCTAACTGAAGTCTGGAGGAGGGGCATAGAGGGAGGAGCCAGTTCACACCCATTCAAAGTCTAATAGTGTCTCCTGCGGATCCAGTCTATACCCCATGGTTCTTGAAGCATCCCCAGCATCCTCTAGGACAGGCCTGGCCAAACCGGTCCTCGAGATCTACCAACAGTTCACATTTTCCAGACCACCTAGCTGGTGCACAGGTGTAGTCATTACTAATTAAGATGTGCTGCATTCATTCCTAACTGACAATTCTACAGATCTCCAGGAGGCCTGGGAAACATGAACTGTTGGTAGATCTCGAGGACCGGTTTGGCCAGCCCTGCTCTAGGAGGTATGAGAAAGGGGTCTATTTACTAAGCCTTGCACGGAGATAAAGTGGCCGGAGATGAAGTGCTAGCCTATCAGCTCCTAACTGCCATGTCACAGGCTGTGTTTGAAAAATGACAGTTAGGAGCTGGTTGGCTGGTACTTTGGGGTCTATTCATGAAGCAGTGAAAAGAGAGGAGAAGTGAGCCAGTGGAGAAGTTGCCTATGGCAACCAATCAGCATTGAAATAACATTTATAATTTGCATACTATAAAATTTGTACAGAACCCCTGATTGGTTGCCATGGGCAACATCTTCACTGGCTCACTTCTCCACTCTTTTCACTGCTTCATGAATAGACCCCTTTATCTCCATCCAAGGCTTAGTAAACAGACCGCAAAGTATGAAACATTACTGCTCTGGCCTGCACCTTGAGTACACACAGAATAAATGCATTTTCTTTATAAAGCTTTGTTTTATAACTGCGTCATATCTGCGAGCCTCACAAAACATTAGTCTGTAAATGACTACTTGCCATGGGAACACTGCTTGGGATTGTGTTAGAATTGCCTTGCAAAAACCTGCTGTAAAATAAGTCAGAAAACAAAGGACCAAGAAAACAAGGTCAGCCAGCATGCCAGGTGACTATACTGAAGAAATCTACATTAAATGCAACACATCACTGTCTTCAGATCAGACCCATCTTAGACATGCTGCGTGATTTGGAAGTCTGCTGAAATTGATACATGGACGCGATAGGACACTGCACGCATGGACGGAGTAGAAGCAGACTGAAGCAGCACAGTTTGTTTTTGCGGTCAATGAGAAACGCCATCACGGAGCTTCTGAAAGATGCAATTCAAATCAGAGATTTCATTTAGTAGCTGTGGGTGCAATAAACTATCTAGTTTTAATGCATCCAGTCACAAATACAGAATGATATAACAAAATATAGTGACTGAAATCATTAGGAGTAAGTCTTATGAAAGATGGACCGTTAACAAAACATCAGGCTAAAACTTTCATCCCTTTTGTGTCTGTCCACATCCTTAATGCTGTGCAACAGAAAGTGGAACAAAGTGGATTGGATACACGTACAGACAGAATGCACTGTACAACCCCTCCAGGCTACTGAGAATAAGACAAAACAAAACTTCTAAGAAAACCCAAGCTGCAAACAGGAGTAGGAGCAAAACTATTATTAGAAAAGTACACAAACAGTAACACCTGTAACCGCAGATGTGTGAGCGCCTATCACAGCCTGGAAAACGGCCGGTGATCAGATGAACAGGTGGGAAATTAGAGGTACGAGGAAGGTGTTTGTGCTCATACGAAAAAGATATTTACTTCACTGAGAACCCTTAATCATGAAATACGTTTTTTGCACTGAAAGACGGCCACTGAGTTTTTGCAAGTCTGGGAGAAACACCCTTTGTCAATTGTTCCTGGTGTCAGGAAGTTAACAGTTGCAAGTGGAACTAAGCTCTCTGGTCACCCCACCTCAACTGGAAAAACATATAGCCACACTGTGCCAAATGACAACATTAAAAGACAACTATTTAGATACAGTAATTAAGTTGATGACATCAGAACCTGGGAAAATGAAGCAAACCGTTATTCCCGTTTCACATTACATGCCAAAAATTTGCCAGGTCTAGCAAGCCGGCAAATTTCCAGCTCTCAGCTCCAACCCTGGTCATGAGCGGTGTTGGGGACACGGTATGTACTGTAGTTTGCTTTCACACAGACCTAAATCCCAGATTGATGCACATTCACATGAAAAAACCAGGGGTGTAGAAGTGTATGTGAAAGGGGTACTAGTAGCCATAGAAAAGGAACTTGATTACTATAAAAAGGAAAATCACTTTAACCACAAACCTTTTTTACAAAGATTAGCCACAATATTTTTTTTTAGCTCAAATTATGTAAATAGCAGCTATTTAAACCTGATTTAGTATAATATTATTAACAAATATGCAGATTTCTTAATACATTTACACTGAATCAGGTTTAAATAGCTCTTTACATATTTTGATTGAATAAAATTCCCCAATTTTTAGGTCTTTTTTGGAAGAAAGTTTTATATTGTTAAAGAAAGACTTTATATTGTGTATTTGTATGTGTATATGTGTGTTTGTTTTTTTGTTTTTTTTTTTAACTGCATTAACATATACTTCTTGGAGGACTTCAGATGAAGAAAAGATGGCAGCAGCAGGGGATCAGGGGATGACTGTTAATGAGGATAACCGATCACTGCTGCATAGGAGAGGTGGAGTTGTGGCCAGAATGTACCCAGGCTTGAGCTGCAGGAAGATAGTCTTCTTGCAGCCACGGCTTGGTGGAGAAGACTGGGAGTAGGTACCCGAAACGGAAAGATGGGCCTGCTGAGCCAGGAACCTGCAAGAAGGTCTTTCAGCAGTCTCCGATAGCTGATCTGACACCTTTGTATCAGATGCAACTATGTCAGGGAAAGACCAGCTCACATCTGATGCAATGACATAAGGCAAGTGGTTAAGAGATGGGTGTTGCAACATGTGGGTCATTTTTTTTTCTTGGGTCTAGTGGGCTGCAAATCCTTTCCAGTAGATAGACTGATCTCATTGAATAAAACTGATGAACAAAGACTACTTCCCAAACTAATTCACAAATGCTGAAAGCAGCACAGTTACATCAGCAGAAAGCCCTGCACAAGAGAGACACAGAGACAGCCAGGTTCCATGACTTAAGGTTTGCATAAAGTGCCTCAAACTGTGGTCATATATTAAGATCACACCAAATAATGGGGCACAAGGACATTATGCTTTAAGCATAATATTTATGTATTTTCAACCCCTCCAGTTTGTGGTGAGGATTGCCCAGGAAGTAATGCTGCCAGCTTCTTCTGCCTCGTCTGGTACTCTCAAGGGAAGTATGAGCAACCCATGGAAGTGGTGATGCTCACTGTACAGTTCATCCTTGCATCATTCATCTCCATATATTGCTGATGTGCACATTGTGACCAATGAAGTGCGTCCAACATGGCTGCCTCACCTGGTGCTGTGCGTGGAATGAAAAATGTACGCTTAAGAGGAACTTGAAAGGATCTCTCCTAAGATTTTGATATCTTCCATTATGTGTCATCGGCCAACATAGCGGACAATTTGGTAAGCATACACACTTACTAATCGGTTGGTCGACATGTCTGTCCTGACATCACAACAGGGGAGGCATTAAAATTATCTTGCCCAGCTGTGATGTCAGTCCCTGCGGGTGGTTGGTGGGTCACCTGGACACACAGCCAGACATGCCGGTACATATGCAAAATATATTGCTGTAAGGCCGCCCCGAAATGTCTGCTGACGACGCAGTTTACAGACATATCCGGTGTACACACCCGCTGATGCACTACAGATATAATCGCCCGTCCAATATAACGGGCGATATATTTATTAGTGTGTAACCTGCGTTAAAGGATTTAATTTATATTTTTAAATCCCTCTTTTAAAAACACTATTAGAGATAAAGATTGAGGGAAAAGTTAACGCGGATGTGGGATTTTCTCCAGAGAAAAATATTTGTAGACACTTTTAGTTTTCTTATCTAATTAGATCATTTAGCGTTTCAGGAGACAAGTCGTGTTAATAATCTTTAGGGTGTGAGCTCTGTATAAGAAGTCCAAGAGGAACACATCTTTACATCTCCAAAATGAGTCATGGATAATGCTGGTATTGGTTCCATATAACAGATCTGCCAGTTATGTGCAATGACTTTTGTTAATGTGGTCTATGCAGTTTCTCCAACAAGCAGCCATTATATATGTAGCAGCATTCAAGATATGTATAATTATTTCAGAGATTATATGGTTTCAGGGATTGGGAGAATTAATAGAGAAACTAAAAGGCGAGACTGTGGTTTGTGTATTCTTATATGCGACTCGTGCTCAAACCATTGGAAAGGAGGGTGTGATAGGTCGGCTGCAACCAGAAAGGCATCTATAGAAAGGTTTCTCTCACCGACGGAGGCACCTGAAAAGGATGAACTGGAAACTCTACACAAGAGGAGCTGGAAGAACATTAAAACTTCTGCGCACAGCACAGTCAAACCGAAGGCAGAGTATCAATCACGGTTTGTTTGTTTTTTAAACAAAGTCTGATAATTCACTGGCCAGTCATTTTAAAGGCTGTTTGGCTCAGTTAGGATTATTTGGCTCGGCTCAGTTAGGCTCATACTGAAACTTTCTGTGTAACAAGTTCGTTACACAAGGCGAGAGACTGTTGAATAATACAAAAGCAGAAAGTTCTAAGATAAATAATTTCAAAGTGACTGATATGAAGATGGCGTCCAGTCTTTCAGGACACACAATGCATCTAATAATAATAATAATAATTTAAAAAAAAACTTGAAAATACTGCACACAATGTAACATAAAGACACTTCTAGCAGAAGCCTATTACTGTATATGTAATGGGTATAAAAAAGGGCTTTTATTCCCATAGAGCTACCAATAAAATGATCCAACTCCCACAAATTCCCTCTTATGAGAAATAAGTGCTAGAAGTAAGAGTAAAATTAATTAGTTAAAATACATGTTTACACTGAATATTGTAGGCAGATAAACAGAAAACATTATGGGTGGTACCCAAGTTGCCCCGATAACTTTTTGACTGTGGTTTTTTGTTATTTATGTTCATTATCGGGGTATCCAATTCTAGGCTATTTTTAATCAGACGAAAAAGGACCCACTATCATGTGACAACACAAAGGATCCGGGATAAATTCCCGATCCCATGTGTTACCTCGGCTCAGACAGCTGCTTACCGCGGATTATGCACTTGAAGCATAATCCCCGGTAAATGCCAGTTCTCAGGGATAATTGGATAACCCCTGGCGAACCTATGATCAGCAGTAAATTACCACTGCTAATAGGATACCTGCCTATATGTGCATTAAATATAAATGAAAAAGTTGTTCTTCATAGAGACAGTTTTTAAAAAGGAAGAAATATAGAAGTCAACCATTACATACTGTACTAGTATACCCATAAAAAAATTTTTCAAAAAGCCTTCCTAACTCACCTTCAGATGTTTTCCACCTCTTCCACAGATCTTCCACTGTGATGTGTTTGTCTTCCCTGTGCAGGTGGTTGTGCTTGTGTGAGGCATCCTTGTAGTTCATGTCTTCGCGCAGGAACTGAAAAACATTGCAACGCATTCTCTTTAGAGTGAGGCAAGAAATGTGCAAAAACTAGTAGCCGCAATCTTGCCCAACAGTCACAAGTCATGAGAACCATCATCTATCAATAAGGGGTCTATTCACAAAGCAGTGAAAAGTGTGGAGAAGTAAGCCTGTGGAGAAGTTGCCCATGGCAACCAATCAGTATTAAAGTAACATTTAGAATTTGCATACTATAAAATTACACAGAGCAGCTGATTGGTTGCCATGGGCAACTTCTCCACTGGCTCACTTTTTCACACTTTTCACTGCTTTATGAATTACAAAAAAAAAATAATGAAATATAGTGAACACATGTTTGCAGGGCAGCGCCGAACATCTTTTATTAGTAGGATGATAAACTCTTGCTTGAAATAAATAACAGTTCTGGCAGAAGACATTCTATAAGTTAACCGTAATAAAGCTGAACATTATTTGCACAAAGAATTTTTTTTTGCCACTCACACAATTTACTAAAAGCAACATTGGTATTTATTGTCAGATAACTACATAAACCGAGAAATTAGATACATAAATACCTACAAAACGAACTCAACCCTGGAACACTAAATTTAATAAAGAAATAAAAAATAAGAGTTCTCGCTAACCATGGAACTCCGAGATCCAACTATTTAGGTCCAGACACTAATCAATGAATATTTATTCTAATAACATACATGTTAGAACTCAAAGGAATTGAGTAGACCATGAAATACACATAAGGGCCATTGGGGCAGATTTATTAAGCTTGGAGAAGTGATAAAGAAGTGATAAGTGGAAGGTGATAACGCACCAACCAATCAGCTCCTGTCATTTTTCAAACTCGTAATGATTGACTGGTGCATTATCACCTTCCACTTATCACTTCTCAAGGCTTAAAACATCTGCTTCATTGTTTGTTTATTTGTCTGCAAGAGGGCACAACTGGCTGAACGTGTCTTCTCCACCTTTGGTGTTGCTGTACGTTGTTGTTATTATATCAGGTTTCTCAGTTGTAGGAGTGATGTCTTGCTATCTACAGTGCACTCTGGAAAAGACCACAAACTATGGTCACTTCGGATGAAATGAAACCAGGGTGAGTTTGTTGTCAAACGATCACTAACTTCTCTTTAACAGCTAAACTATCAACATTCCTAAAATTTTCATAAAATGGCTGATACAGATCTAATATTTAGTAAGGTAATGAAGATATCCGATTAAAAAAATAAAATGTTTTATTTACAAATGGGAAAAATGTTGGGGTCTGATATACCCATGGTTAGTGTAGTAGGGTTAAATAATTGTATATAAAGGGATTGAAACATTCTGATATGATTGCTAGGCTACGCTATTCTGATTTTTTTGGCTTCAGATTGTTGCATCCCCTCCAACATTGAACCTGGGGAATTCCCCGTGCTCAGGAAGGGAAGGAAGGATGCTGACTTCTCATTCAGAACTCCTAAACAGTTGGGGGGGGGGTTTAAGTGCATTTCACTTGCTTTTTCCAAGGTAGTGTTGTTTATATATATTTTGGAACGCTACTTTATTTTATTTATTAGCAGTTTCTTATATAGCGCAGCATATTCCGTTGCGCTTTACAATTAGAACAACAATTATAGAACAAAACTGGGCAAAGACAGACAGAGGTAGGAAGGCCCTGCTCGCAAGCTTACAATCTATAGGGAAATAGGCATTGATACACAAGAATAGATGCTACCTGTTACATAATGGTTTCCCAGGTTGCTAGGTTCTTAATGGGTTGTATATGATATGATCACCCAGCAATGTTGGAAGACAAAATGTGAGTTTATGTGGACTGCACAGAGGGGATGTAACTTGATAGGGAAGCTGTTAAGGTTGTGTGTGTGGGTCTGAAATTTGGTAGGCTTGTCTGAAGAGATGAGTTTTCGGAGAACGTTTAAAGGCTTGGAGACTAGAGGAGAGTCTTATTGTGCGTGGGAGTGCATTCCACAGAGTGGGTGAAGCCCGGGTAAAGTCCTGTAATTTTGAGTGGGAACAGGTAATACTGTAATGTGGATGAGAGACGCAGATCTTGTGCAGAGCGGAGAGGTCTGGTAGGGAGATATTTTGAGATGAGTGAGGAGATGTATGATGGTGCAGTTTGGTTAATAGCCTTGTATGTAAGTAAAAGTATTTTATATTTGACACGGTAGAAAACCGGTAACCAATGGAGGGACTGAGAGCGGATCAGCAGATGAAGAACGTCTGGCGAGGAAGATTAGCCTCGCAGCTGCATTTAAAATGGATGTTCCAACATTTACTTCATTAATAATGCATTAGAAAGCCAATAGTGATCTGACAACTGCTAGTAAATCAGTGCCTGTAACTACCAACTGGCCAGACCCAGGAACAAAGTACTGTACCTGTATCAACCAGCTACTGGAAACTGGTGCTCGGCTGGGGGATAGCAATTGCCTGGATCAAGGGACTAGTGCAATACGTGTATACGCCAGGTAAATGTACCATGTCTGGGGTTATCACTTGCCTCACGCAAGGGACTAAACAGTCCCCATGATCATGCACCTCCTCCGGCAGCTACAATTGCTATTCCAAGTAACAAGTGTTCCCCTAACTCCCAGTTTTTCTGTACATTTGGGCAGGGTCATTCACTCACTTGTAACCTAATCCAATCACATTTACACTGTTGAATACCATGTTGTCACTATAAATAAATTATAATAATAAAGGTAATACCAAATGGAAAGGACGTTTACCTTTTGAAGAAAGTGTCTCAAGACTTGGGTGCATATGATTCATAAAGTAAAAACTATGTAGCTATATACAATTATATAAATGTTTCCATAAACTTCACCTCACAGTCCTGTGTATTTGAGCTGGTTCCGTACACAGGTGAGGACTGGAGAGACATGGCTGACATGTTACTTTTGATTTCACACAGTGGTAAAGTCTTCAATAAATAGGAGGCAAAGGACATGTTGAAATCTTACATACACAAATATATATATCCCCCCCCACATTGAGACAGGCACATGCACGCACACACGTATGCCCCCCACAGGAACACACATACGTAGACCCCCCCTCAGGCACGGTGCACACACACACGTTCACCCTCCCACAGGAACACAGGCACACACACGATAGGGAGGGGGTGGGAGTTAAATGGGAAATTTATGAAAGCACGAAGTGTTATCACCAGCAACCAGGTGACAATCTCTTGTCCCCGACCAGGTGACAATCTCTCGTCCCCGACCAGGTGACAATATCTTGTCCCTTAACAGGCATGAAGTGGCTTATTCACAATAACTAGGCCCTTTAGTGTATTATCCAGGAGTCACATTAGCTCACACTAAAGTGGCTATGAACCATAATAATTTATCAGGGCGATTCAGTTCTCAGTGCCAAGTATTACAGTAGAGGAACATTGCAGTTTGTTGCACACCTCAATGGGTTTGGAAGGAAAATATTTTTTTTTTGTGGCCAAGGGTTGCTGGGAATATCCGTACTGTGCATACACGCAAACCGGGTAACCATCACTTTTAATTGAATTGGACCCTTAAAATCTGAACAGGTGGTGGCTTTGAGTGATACGAAGCAATCCTTATCCCAACTTACACAAACATTACCCTACACAAATGGGACAGCAAAATAGTTCTGCATCAACTGCAATTTGTCATCAAATACTACAGTTTTACTTGTAGCAATTTCCAATAGCGTTCTATGCAGGTTTCTATAAGTTTTACCATAATATCCCTTTACTACGGAACACCCATGATGTACAAGGTTCTGTGGCCGATTAAAACAAGTGAAATGCAGGCTTGAACTAAGCCAGTAACAGAACCTGTGTAAAACCTAGGTATCCCGGATTAAAGGGATATTATGGCAAGTTTACATATAACAATTGTCGTCTGGTGATCATGCACTGGTCAAGCACAGCGTATGAAAACTTTGTGGGCTGAAGCACAACCAGTATATAGTGATCCAACAGATGAATGACTCAGGGATGGGTTTAGATATGGATTCTACATAGTTAAACCATTAATAGCAGTTCGGCCCACAAACTAACTTTGCCCCTGTGAGTAGAAAATTGGTGTCATGTAGGGAGGAGAGGGCATTATATAGTATATAAGAGCCAATTTCAAAAATGTCCATGGATAAAACTGACATGATTAATGAAAGTTCGTATAGTAGACAAAAAGCATGTATTTACCAAGGAATACAACTATAAAATCTGCTAGAAAGCTTTTCACATCGCAATTCAACCAGTATTTACTCAACTTTCATTTCTTTCACAAATTCGGTAATGGCACAAAAACAAATGTAATGGGGATAGCTTGTGCAGCTCGCTTGTTTGAGCCACTGAAAATTCACACTGTGAATTGCACTAGCAATCCAACGCCAAACTCACACTGTTTTTTTCAGAGGAAATTGTGGAGGGTTTTTGTGTGCGCCTCCTGAATGTGTTAAAAGGTAGCGAAAATCTTTATTTGAAGGTAAAAATGGCGGTTATTGCTAGTGAACCCCTTTTGCCAGCTCCCCCTAATGACTAAAATAGGATTTTTAAATACCTACCGGTAAATCCTTTTCTCGTAGTCCATAAGAGATATTGGGGACACATTAGTACGATGGGTATAGACGGGGTCCAAAGGAGCCAGTGCACTTTAAATTTCTTCCACTGGGTGTGCTAGCTCCTCCCCCCTATGCCCCCTCATACAGGCAGTTATAGATAAAACAGTGCCGAAGGAGAAAAGACATACGTGAGAGAAGAAACATAACGAGAAGTGTGGTGAGATTTATACACCAGCACACCATAACATAACTGAGCCAGCAACAGCTGACAAACAGCAACAGCTGAACAGGTAACACATAACAGAGAACCTGGAGAAAGCCACCGCACAGAGGCAGGCGCCCAATATCACTTATGGACTACGAGAAAAGGATTTACCGGTAGGTATTTAAAATCCTATTTTCTCTAGCATCCATAAAGGATATTGGGGACTCATTAGTACGATGGGGATGTCTCAAAGCTTCCAGAACTGGCGGGAACGTTCGGAGACATCTGCAGCACTTAAACTGGATATCCTCTTTGGCCAGGGTATCAAACTTGTAGAACTTCACAAAGGTGTTCTTCCCCGAGCAGGTAGCCGCTCGACACCGCTGCAGGTCCGAGACTCCACGGGCAGCAGACCAAGAAGACCCCACTGATCTTGTAGAGTGGGCCTTCAGAGACTGTGGAACAGGAAAGGCTGTCGACACATAGGCTTGCTGAATAGTGAGCTGAAGCCAACAAGCAATGGACTGCTTTGAAGCAGGACAACCCTTTTCCTGTGCGTCGCATAGCACGAACAAGGAATCTGCCTTTCTGATCCGAGCGGTCCTCTTGAGACAGATCTTCAAGGCACGCACAGCATCCAATGCCTCCGCAGGGGCAGAATTGCCAGAACTTGATGGGATCACAATAGGTTGATTGAAGTGGAACGCAGAGATGACCTTCGACAGGAACTGCTGCCTAGTCCTGAGCTCTGCTCTGTCCATGTAAAAGACCAAGTATGGACTTTTATACGATAAGGCCCCCAATTCTGAGACACGTGTAGCAGAAGCCAGGGCCAGTAACATCACCGTCTTCCACGTGAGGTATTTGTCTTCTACCGTCATCAGAGGTTCAAACTAGGAGGACTGCAGAAATCGTAATGCCACATCCAAATCCCAAGGTGCCGTAGGCAGCACAAACGGAGGTTGGATGCGAAGCACCCCTTGCAAGAAGGTCTGAACTTCAGGCAGTATAGCAAACTTCTTTTGGAAGAAGATTGAAAGAGTTGAAATCTGAACCTTAATGGATCCCAGACGTAAGCCTTGATCAACTCCAGCCTGCAGGAAACGAAAAAATCTTCCCAAGTGAAATTCGGCAGATGGATATGTGCGTTCCTCGCACCAGGAGACATATCTCCGCCAGATATTATGATAGTGTTTTGACGTCACAGGTTTTCTGGCTTGCACCATAGTGGCAATGACCATTTTGGAAAGTCCCTTGTGAGCTAGGATGTTCAGTTCAACTTCCATGCCGTCAAACGAAGCCACCGTAAGTCCGGGTAGATGAACGGTCCTTGTTGAAGATCTCTACTGAGCGGTAGAGGCCAAGTGTCTTCGACGGACATGTCCAGAAGATCCATGTACCACGCTCTTCAGGGCCAATCCGGGGCAAGCAGAATTGCTTGTACTCCTTGATGCCGGATCCTCTTGAGCACCTTTGGGATCAACGGAATCGGAGGAAATACGTAGACAAGCTGGTAAGGCCAAGGCGACGTCGGTGCATCTACTGCGCACGCCTGAGGGTCTCTGGTTCGCGAGCAATAGCAGCGAAGTTTCTTGTTGAGGCGAGACACCATCTTATCGATCTGGGGGCAACCCCACCGGTCAATAATCTGTTGAAACACCTGAGGATAATACAACACAGACAGTTACAATGCAAGCCTGCACTACTGTATGTGAGAGGAGACACAGAGGAAGAGAAGGTACCAGCACACCCACGCCAGAGAGCCACTGTTCGTTTTAAAACCCAATGTGTAATGTGCACAATTTCAGCGGCTCTACCCCAAACTACCCCCTGTACCAGTGATCCAGCGTGTGTCAGCGTCTGGAGGAGCTGTGTGAGGCTGCTGCTGTATCTGCAGAGGAAGGCGCCAAAATGCAGCTGAGCCCGCTCTGATGTAGCTCCGCCCCCCTTAACGGTGTCAGAGCTACTGAAGATTTTATACTGGCAATGTCTCCAAAAATGCTTAAAACGTCACATAAATGCTCAGTTAAGCCCACCGCTAGCCAGTTTACACAGGGGCAATAGCGGATCCCCCCCAAGGAGGGACCCATATGCCTCACCTGTGTGATAGGCGCACCATGAACTGGGGGATCCCCTTAGCGGTGCGCCCGATGTGTACACACCACTGATGTTCACCTTCAGGCATATGTTAGGGGTGTGCGGCGTGCTGCGGTTTTGACAGCCAAGGCGCAGTGCCCCGTTGAACAAACAACCCCTCAGGACGGTGGTCCTGCAGCGGGGAAGCAGCTCTGCACCTCGCGAGGCCGGTGACCGTTTCCCCCCTAACTCCCATGGCGCAGGTATGCTGTTGCCCAAACAGCAAACCAAAATAAAAGTTTTCAAAAAAATTGAAGAAAAACTCTAAAAACTCTGGAGCTAGCAGAGTGAGCAACCTCTCCTGATGGCACTTTTTTCTAAATTGCCTGTAGGAGGGGGCATAGAGGGGAGGAGCCAGCACACCCAGTGGAAGAAATTTAAAGTGCACTGGCTCCTTTGGGCCCCGTCTATACCCATTGTACTAATGTGTCCTCAATATCCCTTATGGATGCTAGAGAAACAGGCATTTGGTAATTTCCAATTACGTTTATTGAGCCAATAATTACATGTCATTTTGGGGGTTAAAAAAGAAAAAGTCCTCAAATTATCCAAAATCAACTTTTTTGTTAGATTATGTACCCAAAGTGTAATTAAATGACAGGGTGGTCAAAAAGTAGGTATAGGTATTTATATTGTGATTACATTAATAGCATATATTTATATTACAATATCTACACTACATAATCAATTCCTATGTTCGTTACTCAGACTCCCTGCCATTATTCCAGTTCTGCAACAAAAACACAAAAAAAGAATAATGAAAGATCATTACTGTACTGCATATCTGCTTTTGGAAATCTTATATATATATATATATATATATATATATATATATATATAGATATATATATATATATATAGATATATATATAGATATATATATAGAGGTAAAAAGCTGCGCATTCAACACACTTTCCTTTAAAATGCTTTTAGTCCTTTGTTAATGTCCTAGATCCCGTTCTGTGCGATGTACGCTGCCGCTTCCTCCTTTAGGGAATAGAGCCACTAATCCCAATGTGCATGTAATGAAAGAAGAATGGAGGGCGCAGGTATAAATCAACAGGTTCACAATTTCATTTATTTAGAACATATGCTCACATACATCATGGTTTAAAACGGTGCACTCAGTCCTCCAGTCTATCCAGCATCGGAACCGCTCTCTCCCGTTGATGAATCTCCTTCTACCGCAGGGATCACGGATACCGTTTGCTATTCCACCGGGACCAGGACCAAGTTCAGACCATCAGTCCTTTGCTCCACAGGCCACGCCCAACGCGTTTCGTCAATAGACTTCGTCGCGTTGGAATAACAAGTGTTGTTCTGAGCACCTTGAAAAAAACGCCTACGGGCGTTGAAACGTCGGGATAGAATTATGCTCACTATGATGCACTGTTTTGCACTTTAAATAAATAAGCTGCTATTTTCAAAAATCCGTGGAGTGCCGCCTGGTTCCTGCCTGGGGGAAGTATTTGGTTATCCTACACCAGTGGACTGTTTCTATGTATGCATTCATGGGATGGCACCCCGGTGGCTGATATATGAGTGAGTGCCTGCTACACCCTTCTTGTTAGATATATATATATATATCTATATATATATATATATATCTATATATATATCTATAACGCAGAGAGGGTGATGGCGGCACTCAGTCTTTCACAATAAAGTGAATCAAAAAGCAAAGTGCATTTATTGTCAACGTTTCGGGCCCCCCTTCCTCAGGACACTGCAAACAGTTTGCTTTTTGATTCACTTTATTGTGAAAGACCAGAGTGCCGCCATCACTCTCTCTGCTGCATATTGGGGCTACCATACCCCCAGGAGGGCACCGGAGCGACACCCCTATGGGGACAGCGGAGTGCCGGGCTGTTACTATGGATTATATATCTATATATATCTATATATATCAACAATAGGGGGGAGAATATTTGCGCCACTTGTGTACAACACCAAATAATCCACGATCCACGTATAGAAAATAAATGACACTCCCTAGGAGTTAACACAGGGCGTCAGCTGTCCCCCAGAGACACAGGGATGGTAATTCCCTGAAACAACGAGTAATGCACACAGGGGGGTGGGGGATATAGCGACCGTCGGTGTCTTAAAACAGTTCAGTAAATATGGATCAAAAAAGTGTGTCTAAAAACGAGTAACCAGATCAGAAAAGTGATTTTTTAAAAAGGGGGGATGTTTATTTAGACACTAAAAACAGATATTAATCACATATAGAGCTAAAATCTAAACAGCAGTTCTTCTTAAAAAATGGGATTTAAAACAACATACACAATGCTTTAAAATACCAGTTAAAATATGTTAAAAATCTATTATTATACTAGTATAAATAGGAGTCTAGTCTCATTATGCCTTTACCCCTTGATGAAGTCTTAAGGACGAAACGCGTTGGGCTACCTGGCAGTGACCTTATACCAAGTTAAGTTAAAATTGTTTTACAGATTTTTAACATATTTTAACTGGTATTTTAAAGCATTGTGTATGTTGTTTTAAATCCCATTTTTTAAGAAGAACTGCTGTTTAGATTTTAGCTCTATATGTGATTAATATCTGTTTTTAGTGTCTAAATAAACATCCCCCCTTTTTTAAAAATCACTTTTCTGATCTGGTTACTCGTTTTTAGACACACTTTTTTGATCCATATTTACTGAACTGTTTTAAGACACCGACGGTCGCTATATCCCCCACCCCCCTGTGTGCATATCTATATATATATCTATATATATATATCTATATATATATCTATATATATATATATATATATATATATCTATATCTCTATATATATCTATATCTATATATATCTCTCTCTATCTCTATCTATATATATATATATATATATATATATCTATATATATATATATATATATATATATATATATATATATATATATCTCTATCTCTATCTCTATCTCTATCTCTATCTCTATCTCTATCTCTATCTCTATCTCTATCTCTATCTCTATCTCTATCTCTATCTCTATCTCTATCTCTATATATCTCTCTCTATATATATATATATATATATATATATCTCTATCTATATATATATATATATATATATATATATTCATTCTTTCCTTTGTAATGTAATTTGCGTTATCTTTTTATATTTTCGTTATAAACAAATGCACAAATCAGCCATTTAAAGGCGTCTAGTACTTTCCATATGCCCACTAACAGCCTTCTATATAACTCTGCTAACAAATTTGTCACTTATTTGGGGTTCAGGAAGGTCTCCCCACTTTTTCATGCACAGCTCCCCAGATCACATGTTGGTGAGAAATTTGCACACCTTTGCCGAGACTACAGCGAAATTGACATTTCTAACTGGATCTCGCATTTCTCAGTCTGAGTTTTATGAAAAACTTACATTTGCAGACTCACACCTAATTGGATTGATCTGAATGATTGAATTCCACATCAGCAGGATCACATACTGTCATCCACAATGGACTTCATTATGTTTTCTAATCTCATCAACATAACATTCTATATAACGCTACTCAATACAGTAATATAGAAAAGAAAAGAAAAATCTAGTTTTGGAGGTGGAATGTGCTTTGGATGGAGGAGCCCCCTTTAATAGAACTAGCTTGTGTCATTGTGTATAAATAGGATACCTATTTTTTGATGGCACATTTAAAATGTTAATGGAGCCTAACTTCTCATATTTAGTCTCTCCGACACCCAGACAAGCTATATTCAGTCAGTCTCATTTAATTCGGAATTATAAGTGATGAAGCCGATAATAAAATGATAAAGTGTATTCAATATAACATCGCACATTAATTGAAACAAATTCCCAAACTGTGCATTCAGTTACAATCAATAAGTGAATAGCATCAAAAGTCTCGCTGTGCTCTGCATATTGGGCCACATAAGAAGGAGGGGGGGGGGGGCAAAGTCATTTTATTATGGGGGCTAACAGACACAGAGCAGATGTATTAACCTGGAGAAGGCATAAGGAAGTGATAAAGCAGTGATAAATGCAAGGTGATAAACGCACCAGCAAATCAGCTCTTAACTGTTCATTTACATATTGGAGCTGATTGGCTGGTGCGTTTATCACCTTGCATTTATCACTGGTTTATCACTTCCTTATGCCTTCTCCAGGTAAATACATCTGCCCCACAGGGTGGTGGGAGACACCTCCTAAGCATATATAAAATAGTTTTCAAAATGCTTTTTTTGAAACTATGGAGCAGATGTATTAAGCCTGGAGTAGGCATAAAGAAGTGATAAAGCGGTGATAAGTGCAAGGTGATAACGCACCAGCCAATCAGCTCCAATATATAAATTGACAGTTATGAGCCGATTGGCTGGTGCGTTATCAACTTGCACTCATCACCGCTTTATCACTTCTTTATGCCTTCTCTAGGCTTAATACATCTGCCCCTATATCAGATTAAAAAAAACACCTCCTGCTTCTCCAAATGAAGTGAATTTGCAGGAAGTGGTGTCCAATTGTGAGGTAAATACAACTGAAATTGTGAGTGAGCAGGATACTGTTTTTATGTAGGCCAGGGTTGTGTAATAGGTTCTGATTCTATGGAAATGGATGTATTTTAGCAAGATTCCTGCTAAATTTAAAGCGCCAATCAGTTATAACCAGCCTTATAGCCAATGGCCATTTTAAATATCGCAATAAGCTGTCTAACAGAGGCGTAACTAGGGTAGGTCGAGTGGGGCACGTGCCCTGGGCGCCCAGGAGAGGGGGGCGCTGCCGGCGGCCAGGGCATCATGCCTCTCTCGCTCCCGTCACGCCGAAATGTGAGGGGAGGAGAGCGCAGCGTCTCTCCCTCCCCTCACCGCCGCTGCCAGCAGCTCTGCGTGTGTCCGGTCTCCGGCGGCGTTAGCCAATCAGAGAATCAGAGCTTGCGGACCGGCTCCTGATTGGCTGCTGGTCCGCGAGCTGATTGGCTAGCGAACCAGCGCCACACAGCCGCCGGAGACCTGGAGCGGTGAGGGGAAGGAGAGGCGCTGCGCTGCACTCTCCTCCCCTCACATATCAACACAAGCGGTGAGTGAACGGTGGGGGGGGGGCACAGTGGGGCAATGTACCTGGCACTGTGGGGCAATGTATCTGGCACTGTGGGCCATTTTCAGTGGCCACACCCCTTCTGGTGCATGGCCACGCCCATTTTTTCAGAGCGCGCACATGCTTCTTTTGGTGTTTTGTTTTTTTTTTTGGGGGGGGGGGGGGGGGGGAGGGCGCCATTTCCCCCTCTTGCCCTGGGCTCCAAAAACCCTAGCTACGTCTCTGCTGGCTAATATCCAGTTCCAGAAAATCAGAACCTATTACATAACCTGCAAGAGTCTTAAAGAAATGATAACTAGTAAGGGCCCTTGAAGTCTATTTAGCGTAACCCCTGTAATGTGTGATTTCCCTACTAGAATCTCATTACAGGAAACACATGAATTGAGAATTCAAGAACACTTTACGAACATCAAGATTGCAGTCCAACCCACCAAAGTCGGTCCCAGCTGCCAAACATTTTAGGTAAAAGAACGCGCTTACTATGATAATTTAGAAAAATTACAGTAATGTTCTGGTTCTTAATAATTTAAAATATAACACCACGAGCATTCATTTACATCATAGGTCTGCAAACTCTGTCCTCATTACCCCACACAGTGCATGTTTTGCAGGTAACCCAGCAGGTGCACAGGTGTATTAATTACTCAAAGACACATTTTAAAAGGTCCGCAGGTGAAGTTAATTATTTCACTTGTGATTCTGTGGGGAGACCTGCAAAACATGCACTGTGTGCAGAGCCGGATTAAGGGGGGTGCCCTGGGTGTATGTACCCCGGGCCCCCCTTTATAAAAGGGCCCCCTGCAGCCACGCCACCATCCACAGATCGGATGCCAGCGCCGGCGTTTTGATGATGTAGAGGGGAGCCCTGAGAGCCGGGACAGCCGTCGCGCAGCTGCCTTCACAGCATGTGGCACCTCCGCGGCCGCACCATCTCTGATCTGTGGTACTGTGCTTCCGGCTCTCCAGTGCACTGAGACGCTGGTGCGGACGCGCCACAGGCTGTGAAGGCGGCTAGGCGACGGCTGTCCCGGCTCCCCTCTGCATCATCAAAACGCTGGCGCCAGGCTGTAAGGGGCTACATAGGCAGGACAGCTGAGCGACGGCTCAGCTGTCCAATAATCTGTGAAGACATGTGGTGGGCGCGCAGGCTAGGAACTATGAGGAGGCCTGTGAAATGAGGGGTTGTGTGGAGCTGGCCAGCGGAGAGTTTTGGATAGACAGCAGCCTGCCAGGAAAGCGGAAAAAAGTAAGGCTGGCTAAAAAAAAGTTTACCTTCTGGATTTCAATATATACAGGTTGAGTATCCCATATCCAAATATTCCGAAATACGGACGTTTTTGAGTGAGAGTGAGATAGTGAAACCTTTGTTTTCTGATGGCTCAATGTACACAAACTTTGTTTAATACACAAAGTTATTAAAAATATTGTATTAAATGACCTTCAGGCTGTGTGTATAAGGTGTATATGAAACATAAATGCATTCTGTGCTTAGATTTAGGTCCCATCACCATGAAATCTCATTATGGTATGCAATTATTCCAAAATACGGAAAAATCCCGTATCCAAAATACCTCTGGTCCCAAGCATTTTGGATAAGGGAGACTCAACGTGTGTGTGTGTGTGTGTGTGTGTGTGTGTGTGTGTGTGTGTGTGTGTGTGTGTGTGTGTGTGTATATATATATATATATATATATTATAAGAATTTACTTACCGATAATTCTATTTCTCATAGTCCGTAGTGGATGCTGGGACTTCCGTAAGGACCATGGGGAATAGCGGCTCCGCAGGAGACTGGGCACAAAAAGTAAAAGCTTTAGACTAGCTGGTGTGCACTGGCTCCTCCCCCTATGACCCTCCTCCAAGCCTCAGTTAGGATACTGTGCCCGGACGAGCGTACATAATAAGGAAGGATTTTGAATCCCGGAAAAGACTCATACCAGCCACACCAATCACACTGTACAACCTGTGATCTGAACCCAGTTAACAGTATGATAAACGTAGGAGCCTCTGAAAAGATGGCTCACAACAATAAACAACCCGATTTTTTTGTAACAATAACTATATACAAGTATTGCAGACAATCCGCACTTGGGATGGGCGCCCAGCATCCACTACGGACTATGAGAAATAGAATTATCGGTAAGTAAATTCTTATTTTCTCTGACGTCCTAGTGGATGCTGGGACTTCCGTAAGGACCATGGGGATTATACCAAAGCTCCCAAACGGGCGGGAGAGTGCGGATGACTCTGCAGCACCGAATGAGAGAACTCCAGGTCCTCCTCAGCCAGGGTATCGAATTTGTAAAATTTTGCAAACGTGTTTGCCCCTGACCAAGTAGCTGCTCGGCAAAGTTGTAAAGCCGAGACCCCTCGGGCAGCCGCCCAAGATGAGCCCACTTTTCTTGTGGAATGGGCTTTAACAGATTTTGGCTGTGGCAGTCCTGCCACAGAATGTGCAAGCTGAATTGTACTACAAATCCAACGAGCAATCGTCTGCTTAGAAGCAGGAGCACCCAGCTTGTTGGGTGCATACAGGATAAACAGCGAGTCAGATTTTCTGACTCCAGCCGTCCTGGAAACATATATTTTCAGGGCCCTGACTACGTCCAACAACTTGGAGTCCTCCAAGTCCCTAGTAGCCGCAGGCACCACAATAGGTTGGTTCATGTGAAACGCTGAAACCACCTTAGGGAGAAATTGAGGACGAGTCCTCAATTCTGCCCTGTCTGAATGAAAAATTAGGTAAGGGCTTTTATATGACAAAGCCGCCATTTCTGAGACACGCCTGGCTGACGCCAGAGCTAACAGCATGACCACCTTCCATGTGAGATATTTTAATTCCACAGTGGTGAGTGGTTCAAACCAATGTGATTTTAGGAACCCTAAAACTACATTGAGATCCCAAGGTGCCACTGGTGGCACAAAAGGAGGTTGTATATGCAGTACCCCCTTGACAAACGTCTGAACTTCAGGCAATGAAGCCAGTTCTTTTTGGAAGAAGATCGACAGGGCCGAAATTTGAACCTTAATGGATCCTAATTTTAGGCCCATAGACAGTCCTGCTTGCAGGAAATGCAGGAAACGACCCAGTTGAAATTCCTCTGTGGGGGCCTTCTTAGCCTCACACCAGGAAACATATTTTCGCCAAATGCGGTGATAATGTTTCGCAGTTACATCCTTCCTGGCTTTGATCAGGGTAGGGATGACTTCATCTGGAATGCCTTTTTCCATCAGGATCCGGCGTTCAACCGCCATGCCGTCAAACGCAGCCGCGGAAAGTCTTGGAACAGACAAGGTCCCTGCTGGAGCAGGTCCTTTCTTAGAGGTAGAGGCCACGGGTCCTCCGTGAGCATCTCTTGCAGTTCCGGGTACCAAGTTCTTCTTGGCCAATCCGGAGCCACGAGTATAGTCTTCACTCCTCTCCTTCTTATGATTCTCAGTACTTTTGGAATGAGAGGCAGAGGAGGGAACACATACACCGACTGGTACACCCACGGTGTTACCAGAGCGTCCACCGCTATTGCCTGAAGGTCCCTTGACCTGGCGCAATATCTGTCCAGTTTTTTGTTGAGACGGGACGCCATCATGTCCACCTTTGGTTTTTCCCAACGGTTTACAATCACTTGAAAGACTTCTGGGTGAAGTCCCCACTCCCCCGGGTGGAGGTCGTGTCTGCTGAGGAAGTCTGCTTCCCAGTTGTCCACTCCCGGAATGAACACTGCTGACAGTGCCACCACATGATTTTCCGCCCAGCGAAGAATCCTAGCAGCTTCTGCCATTGCCCTCCTGCTTCTTGTGCCGCCCTGTCTGTTGACGTGGGCGACTGCCGTGATGTTGTCCGATTGGATCAATACCGACTGACCCTGAAGCAGAGGCCTTGCTTGACTTAGGGCATTGTAAATGGCCCTTAGTTCCAGGATATTTATGTGAAGAGACGTTTCCGTGCTTGACCACAAGCCCTGGAAATTTCTTCCCTGTGTGACTGCTCCCCAGCCTCTCAGGCTGGCATCGGTGGTCACCAGCATCCAATCCTGAATGCCGAATCTGCGGCCCTCTAGAAGATGAGCACTCTGTAACCACCACAGGAGAGACACCCTTGTCCTTGGAGATAGGGTTATCCTCTGATGCATCTGAAGATGCGATCCGGACCATTTGTCCAACAGATCCCACTGAAAAGTTCTTGCATGGAATCTTCCGAATGGAATCGCTTCGTAAGAAGCCACCATTTTTCCAAGGACTCTCGTGCATTGATGCACTGACACTTGGCCTGGTTTTAGGAGTTTCCTGACTAGCTCGGATAACTCCCTGGCCTTCTCCTCCGGGAGAAACACCTTTTTCTGGACTGTGTCCAGAATCATCCCCAGGAAACGTAGACGTGTTGTTGGAATCAGCTGTGATTTTGGGATATTTAGGATCCACCCGTGCTGACGTAGCACTACCTGAGATCGTGCTACTCCGACCTCTAACTGTTCCCTGGACCTTGCCCTTATCAGGAGATCGTCCAAGTAAGGGATAATTAAGACGCCTTTTCTTCGAAGAAGAATCATCATTTCGGCCATTACCTTGGTAAAGACCCGTGGTGCCGTGGACAATCCAAACGGCAGCGTCTGAAACTGATAATGACAGTTTTGTACCACAAACCTGAGGTACCCTTGGTGAGAAGGGTAGATTGGGACATGGAGATAAGCATCTTTGATGTCCAGAGACACCATATAGTCCCCTTCTTCCAGGTTCGCTATCACTGCTCTGAGTGACTCCATCTTGAATTTGAACCTTTTTATGTAAGTGTTCAAGGATTTTAGATTTAAAATTGGTCTCACCGAGCCGTCCGGCTTCGGTACCACAAACAGCGTGGAATAATACCCCTTTCCCTGTTGTAGGAGGGGTACCTTGATTATCACCTGCTGGGAATACAGCTTGTGAATAGCTTCCACTACCGCCTCCCTGTCGGAGGGAGACGTTGGTAGAGCAGACTTCAGGAACCGGCGAGGGGGAGACGTCTCGAATTCCAATTTGTACCCCTGTGATACTACCTGCAGGATCCAGGGGTCCACTTGCGAGTGAGCCCACTGCGCGCTGAAATTCTTGAGACGGCCCCCCACCGTGCCTGAGTCCGCTTGTAAGGCCCCAGCGTCATGCTGAAGACTTGGCAGAAGCGGGGGAGGGCTTCTGCTCCTGTGAAGAGGCTGCCTGGTGCAGTCTTTTTCCCCTTCCTCTGCCCCGGGGCAGAAATGAGTGGCCTTTTGCCCGCTTGCCCTTATGGGAACGAAAGGACTGAGTTTGAAAAGACGGTGTCTTTTTCTGCTGAGAGGTGACCTGGGGTAAAAAGGTGGATTTTCCAGCCGTTGCTGTGGCCACCAGGTCCGATAGACCGACCCCAAATAACTCCTACCCTTTATACGGCAATACTTCCATATGTCGTTAGGAATCCACATCCCCTGACCACTGTCGCGTCCATAACGCTCTTCTGGCAGAAATGGACATCGCACTCACTCTAGATGCCAGGGTGCAAATATCCCTCTGTGCATCTCGCATATATAGTAATGCATCCTTTAAATGCTCTATAGTTAATAATATACTGTCCCTATCCAGGGTATCAATATTTTCAGTCAGGGAATCCGACCAAGCCACTCCAGCACTGCACATCCAGGCTGAGGCGATTGCTGGTCGCAGTATAACAACACCAGTATGTGTGTATATACCTTTTAGGATATTTTCCAGCCTTCTATCAGCTGGTTCCTTAAGGGCGGCCATATCGGGAGACGGTAACGCCACTTGGTTTGATAAGCGTGTGAGCGCCTTATCTACCCTAGGGGGTGTTTCCCAACGCGCCCTAACCTCTGGCGGGAAAGGGTATAGTGCCAATAATTTATTAGAAATCAGCAGTTTTTTATCGGGGGAAAACCACGCTTTATCACACACCTCATTTAATTCATCTGATTCAGGAAAAACTACTGGTAGTTTTTTCACACCCCACATAATACCCTTTTTTGTGGTACTTGTAGTGTCAGAAATATTCAATGCCTCCTTCATTGCCGTGATCATGTAACGTGTGGCCCTACTGGACATTACGTTTGTCTCCTCACCGTCGACACTGGATTCAGTATCCGTGTCTGGGTCTGTGTCGACCATCTGAGGTAACGGGCGTTTTAGCGCCCCCGACGGTGTCTGAGACGCCTGAACAGGCACTAATTGATTTGCCGGCTGTCTCATGTCGTCAACAGTTTTTTGCAAAGTGCTGACACTGTCACGTAATTCTTTAAATACGACCATCCAGTCAGGTGTCGACTCCCTAGGGGGTGACATCACTAACACAGGCAATTGTTCTGCTTCCACATCATTTTCCTCCTCATACATGTCGACACAATCGTACCGACACCCAGCACACACACAGGGAATGCTCTGAAAGAGGACAGGACCCCACGAGCCCTTTGGGGAGACAGAGGGAGAGTTTGCCAACACACACCAGAGCGCTATATATATATACAGGGATAACCTTATGTAAGTGTTACTCCCTTTATAGCTGCTGTTTTATATTAGCTGCCAATAGTGCCCCCCCTCTCTTGTTTTACCCTGATTCTGTAGCAGGACTGCAGGGGAGAGTCTGGGAGCCTTCCTTCCAGCGGAACTGTGAGGGAAAATGGCGCTTGTGTGCTGAGGAGATAGGCTCCGCCCCCTTCACGGCGGCCTTTTCTCCCGCTTTTTTTAGGAAAACTGGCAGGGGTGAAATGCATCCATATAGCCCAGGAGCTATATGTGATGTATTTCTTTAGCCATATAAGGTTTAAACATGTTTTATTGCGTCTCAGGGCGCTCCCCCCCAGCGCCCTGCACCCTCAGTGACCGGAGTGTGAAGTGTGCTGAGAGCAATGGCGCACAGCTGCAGTGCTGTGCGCTACCTTATCTGAAGACAGGAACGTCTTCTGCCGCCGATTTCTCCGGACCTCTTCGCTCTTCTGGCTCTGTAAGGGGGCCGGCGGCGCGGCTCCGGGACCCATCCAGGCTGAACCTGTGATCGTCCCTCTGGAGCTAATGTCCAGTAGCCAAGAAGCCCAATCCACTCTGCACGCAGGTGAGTTCGCTTCTTCTCCCCTTAGTCCCACGATGCAGTGAGCCTGTTGCCAGCAGGACTCACTGAAAATAAAAAACCTATTTAAACTTTTACTTCTAAGCAGCTCAGGAGAGCCACCTAGCATGCACCCTTCTCGTTCGGGCACAAAAATCTAACTGAGGCTTGGAGGAGGGTCATAGGGGAGGAGCCAGTGCACACCAGCTAGTCTAAAGCTTTTACTTTTTGTGCCCAGTCTCCTGCGGAGCCGCTATTCCCCATGGTCCTTACGGAAGTCCCAGCATCCACTAGGACGCCAGAGAAATATATATATATATATATATATATATATATATATATATATATATATATATATATATATATTTATTTATTTTTTTATTCCCCAGTGCAGTCCGGCACTCTCCACCCCACCTGGATGCCGGCTCTGGTGCCCTCCTAAAGGGTGTTTGCTGCCACAATATGTCCAGAAAAGAAGGCGGCACTTGGAGACTTGTAGAATGTGTGTTGTTCTCTTAAAGAAGGAGGTGCGACCCCAGAAACGTTGATTAAACACATGCTGTTCTGATTCACCTTGTTCTACAAGTCTCTAAATGGCTGATTTGTGCATTTGTTTATAACGAAAATATAAAAAGAGAACGCAAATTACATTACAAAGGAATGAATATAGATAGATAAATAGATAGATAGATAGATAGATAGATAGATAGATAGATAGATAGATAGATAGATAGATAGATAGATATCTCTAATACATTTTAGATCTTAGGGCCCCCCGTCTTAAGTACCCCGGGCACCCTGAGGCCTTAATCCAGCTCTGACTGTGTGGGGTTATGAGGACAAAGTTTGCAGACCTATGATTTGCATGTTGTATGTGTAGGTTTATCATCCCATACCTTTAAATTGGGACACTCATGAATTACACAGGTTCTGTGGTTGAATAAATCCAGGTGAAACAGGTTTGAATTAAATCGGCTACAAAACCTGTGTAATTCATGAGTGTTGCAGTTTAAAGGTGTAGTATGGTAAGCCTATGTAGGGGGAGCATACGGATTATATTGTACGACATGTGTGTCAACATTTTTACTCTATAGTACTAAAACCTATATTGAAATATTGTTGATTATTGGCTACAAAGGATGGACACGAGCAGAATAAAAATTTTCGTGCTCCACATTAACCCTATTTTGTATATTCTAGCACACAGGTTCTCAAACTCGGTCCTCAGGACCCCACACGGTGCATGTTTTGCAGGTCTCCTCACAGAATCGCAAGTGACATAATTAGCTCCACCTGTGGACCTTTTAAAATGTGTCAGTGAGTAATTAATACACCTGTGCACCTGCTGGGTTACCTGCAAAACATGCACTGTGTGGGGTCCTGAGGACCGAGTTTGAGAACCACTGTTCTAGCATATACGGTACAGTGCACATTTATTATTACAGGTAGCTCTTTTAAACAGAACAAGAGTGCTTGTACTCCAGACGTAATTTATTACAGGGTATGCACATTACTGCGTTGCTGATAGGAAGTATTGGCTCACGTGGATGTCTAACTTGTAGTATTTAAGAATCGCGTGTGGCTGTGCATCTGCAAATTAGATTGCGTGATGCGACAAAACTTCAACGTGGACTATGCGCATAGCCCTAAAAATGGCTCCCTTACTTCTGCAGTAGACTCTGTTGTTCTGGCGGGCACTACTCACCTTCACAGATTCATGTCTCAACCTTGGCATTCCAAATGCACCAAATACCTGCAAGTGTTCTCAAAATGCTGTACGACAGAGAAGGAAATGGTGCTCTAAAGTCAACTTCCTCCATTTCAAATGTATGCTATTGCCCTACTGTGCTGCCCTTTCCCGCTCTCTCTCTCGGGCCTAATTCAGATCTGATCGCTGGGCTGCATTTTTTGCTGTCCTGCGATCAGATAGTCGCTGCCTACAGGGAGAGAGTATTTTAGCTGTGCAAGTGTGTGATCGCATGTGTAGCTGAGCTGTTTGTGCAGTCCCAGCACAGCCCAGGACTTGCCTTTCCGACTTTGCGATTTAATCCTGCTTATCGGGCCTGAGCTGACGTCATACGGCCTCCCTCAAAACACTTGAGCCCGCCTGCATTTTTCGGACACTCCCTGAAAACGTTCAGCTGCCACCCACAAACTCCCTCTTCCTGTCAATCACCTTGCGAATGCCAGTGCGACTGGATCCTTTGCACCATACCGTCGCTAACCGTTGATGCCCGCTGTAGTCATCCGACGCGACTGCGCATTGTGGCTCAGACGCATGGCAGTTCGGATCTGATCGCCCCATGTTCTCCAAGTCCTGCAACCCCTGTTGTCTCTCTACCACTTTCAACTCCCTACTCTGTATTTCTCCCCCTCCTCAATTAAGCCCTCGACACATACATAATTAATTCCATCCTCCTCTCTCTCAGCCCGCCTTTTCCCATCTTCCCCATCCATTTTAACTCCTTTTCCACAATATCTGGGGACAATGTCATGCCTGCTCCCATCTCTTCACACTTACCCTCTCATCGGGCATTGTCCCCACTGCATTTAAGCATACCATTGTCTCCCCCATTCTTAAAAAAAACCCTCCCTTAGCCCTGGTAGTCTCTCTCTCTAATTACCATCCCATCTCTCTCACTCCTTGCACCAAAGCTCCTTGAGCAGACTGTCTAAAACCACCTTACCACCTTTCTTTCCTCCCACTCCCTGCGGGACCTATCTCGGAACCTGGCCTTATTAAATTCAGCAATTACTTTCTTGCTGTCAAATCCAAGTGCTACTACTCTGCTCATTCTCCTTGACCGCTCTGCTGCTTTCACACCATGGACCACACACTTGATCTGCGTGGTACTGCCCACTCCTGGTTGTCCTCCTTCCTCTTCTCATTGTTCCAGTTCTCCCCAACTTCCACTAACCTAAGTGGACTTCTTCTATTCTTACTTTATACCTCTTTAGGTGAGAGTATCAGCTCATTTGGCTTCCAATTACAGCTCTATACTATTGCAAATCTAACTCTTTGGACAAACAACCACCAGGTGTTCTAAGGTCTATATACAGATATATCCGAGTGCTGCTCACATAGTGGGAGGTAAGCTGACCCCAACTGGTATATACAGAGAATACTGGGAAGCAGAAACAGATATATTAAGCAATTTAATGATCAGCTATATGATATACATAATTACATAAAAACACAATTCATAAAATATAGGAAGGACATATATGCCTAATAAATAAATGGTAATATATTATCACAAAACTTAACCCTCAAAAGTAGGGTTCGAGTATAGATAGTTGATAAATAAAACAAAGTTGCAGGATGTTAATGACCTGACCTCTCCACTCACTTATATGCCCAGCTATCTCTCTGCTATTTTCTCATGATGTCCCAGCACTTTCATAAATAAAACATGTCTGAAGCTGCATACACATGGTGTGATTTTCAGTGCGATATGGACTATACAGTCCATATCGCATGGAAATATTGTGCATAGTGCACAGTGTGTATAAGCCTGCGATGCCGATGCGCTGTCCCGCAGGTTAGTCATCGCAAGAAAATATAGTGGGTGCAGGCAGGGCGGATACTGACTACATGCCTCGGGCACAATGTAGTCAGTATCGGCCATTAAGCTGCATCACGCTGTGTGTATGCATTTTAAGATTGAGGGAGATTAGGCTATTCAGGGTGGAAAGAGTAAAACTGAATTTCATTATCTAATGACATCATCACCATCTCTTCTAGCCCCCAAGAGAGCAGTCTCCTTCAAATTCAGTACCTTTTGAAGTCTTGTCATTTCCACCTCAGAAAAAGCTGTAGGATCAGCCCTTTCCTCACCATGGAGGCAACTAAGACCCTCCTCCACTCACTAGTCACTTCTAGACTGAACTACTGTATCCTACTCATACCTGGCCTCATCTCCCACCTCTCTCCACTCCAGTCTGTTCTTAAATGCTGTGACCTGGCTCATCTTCCTCTCCAAACGTGCTGGGCCTGCCTCTCTTCAAGGCCCTACACTGACTTCTCCTTCAGTGCCCAATTCAAATTCCTCACACTCACATACCAAGACTTCTCCTATATGCAGTACATCTCCGACCTCATCTCCTTTCACACTCCCAAATGTCAACTCCAGTCCTCAAACAAATTCTGCCTCTCCTCCCAACTGACTACTTCCTCCCACACCCTCCTCCAAGATTTTACCTGTGCTGCTTCACACCACTGAAACTCGCACCTTCGCCAACTCTCCATACCTCTGCAAAGCTTCAAATGGGCAGTCAATACCCATTTTATTAAAGCCTTCAAGCTCTCAAACATAACACACTGCTCCATGCTCCTTTTTCAGTCTCTCCCCTCTGTCACCTCTAACTGCCGCTTCCATTTAGATTGTAAGCTCTCATGTTTTTCTTCCTTAACTCAATTAACCTCACATGATGGTATAATTAACTCACATACAAAATTGGCATTTCTAAAATGTAATAACTATACAATTTGTATTTCTTTTTTGCAAAACAATACTATTTACACATTTAATATTGACTCTTGATAAAAGTCTCCACACACTCATTGAGGGGTTAGGACCAAGGACAAACCATATTGTTACCATGATTTCTCAGTTTGTGTAATCTTCCATATTGTAGTGCCCGGACAAGAAATTAAGTACTCCTAGTCTAGAAAACTCATTGAGAACTGAATTTATGCATATCATTACGCATGAATTTGCTTATTTGACTACTTGCTAACACTAACGTGTGTGTGTGTGTGTGTGTGTGTGTGTGTGTGTGTGTGTGTGTGTGTGTGTGTGTGTGTGTGTGTGTGTGTGTGTTAACATCTTAACTTCAGTTTTAATCAATTATTGAATTCATTAAAATATTTACAGAGCTCCACTGCACGTTTTGGATGAGAATCACATGGGGAGATGTAGGCTCTGCGCCTGGTGCAAAAAATACGGGGGACAAAAAGAGTAGGGGTCCCCCGTATTTTTTACACCAGCATCGGGCTCCACTAGCTGGACAGATAATGCCACAGCCAGGGGTCACTTTTATACAGCGCCCTGCGGCCGTGGCATTAAATATCCAACTAGTCACCAAATAAAAACAGGACACGCACACCTTGAAAGTACAACTTTATTTCACACATGTCGACACACACATACTTACCTATGTTCACACGCCGACCTCTGGTCACTTGTCCAAGTAGAATCCACGTGTACCTGTGAATAAAATTATACTCACCTGATCCAGTGTCCAGATTATAATCCACGTACTTGGCAAAACAAAAAAACGCATACCCGATCCACACGGACTGAAAGGGGTCCCATGTTTACACATGGGAGCCTTTTCCACGAATGCAGAGACCCCCGTGACTGCTGTCACAGAAGGTCCCTTCAGCCAATCAGGAAGCGCTACTTCGTGGCACTCTCCTGATTGGCTGTATGCGCGTCTGTTGTCAGACAGCGCATCGCACAGCTCTCTCCATTAGTTTCAATGGTGGGAACTTTGCATTCAGCGGTGGGGTTACTCGCGGTCAGCCGCTGACCGCGGGTGACCCCACCGCTGTCCGCAAAGTTCCCACCATTGAATATAATGGAGAGGCTTTGCGATGCGCTGTCTGACAGCTCAGACGCGTATAGCCAATCAGCAGAGTGCCAGGACGTTGCGCTCGCTGATTGGCTGAAGAGACCTTTCTGTGACAGCAGTCACGGGGGATCTCTGCATTCGTGGAAAGGGGTCCCATGTGTAAACATGGGACCCCTTTCAGTCCGTTTGGTCCGGGTGTTCGTGTTTTTTTTTTGCCAAGTACGTGGATTATAATCTGGACACTGGATCAGGTGAGTATAATTTTATTCACAGGTACACGTGGATTCTACTTGGACAAGTGACCAGAGGTCGGCGTCTGAACATAGGTAAGTATGTGTGTGTCGACATGTGTGAAATAAAGTTGTACTTTCAAGGTGTGCGTGTCCTGTTTTTATTTGGGTATTTTTTTTCCAGTAGAGCTACAGGTACCAGCGGGCCCGTTTTTCTCCCGAATGCTGGTACTTGTGGTTCTCCAAGTACCAGCTTGCGGGGGAGGCTTGCTGGGACTTGTAGTACTACTGGAAAAAACAATATTCTTTCATTTTTCTCAAGGCTATCAGCCCCCCATCTGCAGCCCTTGGATGGGGGGGGGCAGCCTCTGGCTTCACCCCTGGCCCTTGGGTGGCTGGGGGGGGGGGGGGAACCCCTTGATTGAAGGGGTCCCCACTCCCCCAGGGTACCCCGGCCAGGGGTGACTAGTTGGATATTTAATGCCACGGCCGCAGGGCGCTGTATAAAAGTGACCCCCGGCTGTGGCATTATCTGTCCAGCTAGTGGAGCCCAATGCTGGCGTAAAAAATACGGGGGACCCCTACTCTTTTTGTCCCCCGTATTTTTTGCACCAGCACCAGGCGCAGAGCCCGGTGCTGGTTTTAAAAATACGGGGGATCCCCTGTCATTTTCCCCCCCGGATTTTTAGAACCAGGACCGGCTCGAAGAGCCCGAGGCTGGTTATGCTTAGGAGGGGGGACCCCACGCAATTTTTTTTCTGATTTTTACCATTCCATTTAAAAAAAAATAATAATAATATTTTTACAAATATATAAAATAATACTTGTGCCTCCAAAATAGACAAACCAAGTACCTAATCCCTTCTAATATAAATAGATATGCTATTACCAATAAAAAAACAAAAAAAAAACAAACATGTTTTTAATTTTTTTTTATTAGATTCCACCACCAAAGTGTGGCGGATTGAAAATGACGAATTTACTGTCTAAAAGCACTGTTGTCAAATTTCCAAACTTCAATTGAATATACTTTTGGCGAATTGCCGCATTTGTACCATTGCAGAAATGTCGAATTTGACAAATGTCGAATTTCAAAAAGTCGAATTTGGAAAGTCCGTTTTTTTGACGGAAAGTACTGAATTGCATGGTCGGTTTTTTTTTTGGCGAAAAAGTCCAGTTTTTCGACAATTTCGGGAATTCGACCTCAATTGCATATACCCCATAGGCTTTATACACTTCATAAAACAATGACTGCCACCTAATACAGAATTAAAAAGTATACTAAAGCAGTATCATTAAATGGGAACATGATTCTAAAGCAGTGGTTCTCAAACTTTTTTTAAAATCACAGAGCCATTGTGAATCAAATTGTGTGGCACGGCACCCCTAGGCCAAAAGTTTCTTATTGGGAAATTTAGAAGAAATATTAAATTAAGTGAATTGTATTTATAGGTCATCCTTCGGTTCAACTGTGTGGTGAGGGACAAGATTTGCTTGAGTTTGTCCACATAGTTTATGATTCAAAGCCACAATTACTAGTATTGCCTATTACATTGACCATAAATAATTTGAATTGGTCCTGGACCACCAAACTCAGGCACCCCTGCAAGGGTACCGTTTTTGAGAACCACTGTCTTGACAAAGGTCGATGTCATGTTTGAATAAAACATACTGCTTACCTACAAGTCTGGTGAGTGCACCCCCTACCGGGTGGGGGGGGGGGGGGTGTGTGTGTGTGTGTGTGTGTGTGTGTGTGTGTGTGTGTGTGTGTGTGTGTGTGTGTGTATATATATATATATATATATATATATATATATAAAATGTTTTTTATAACTTTTATTTTTTTAATTACAGGACTTGGATGACTTTACCTGGATTTGGCAGCTGAATTTGTTATTTCTAAGCTATTTCTAGCAGTCTTTATCCCCCCATAATTGCACACTGTATAAAACAGAACCAGCAGCTTTTAGTGAAGAATTTGTGCTTACATAAGGGACATGCAGCATAGTATCTTATCTGATACAAGTTGTGTAGCTTTATGATTATAGCTCCTAGGACTACAGAATTTGATAAACCCTTTTTGTATTGGCTTACTGAATGAAAACCCCATTAACAGGAATAAACGCGCAATACTGCAAACAAGGTAATACCGATGCCCTGTTTTTGAATCATTACGAGACACATAAAAATCAATAGCACTTATGCAAAACAATGTATGAAGATCTATAAAGCGCTGTTTCAGCAGTAAAAACAGGAAGCCATCTGACATGTACGGGCTGTCTCTGTATCACATCACCATCTACTACGTTCCAGCTGCAGGCGGAAACATCCTCCTACGGTATTCTGTGAATGAACAGTACAAGAGTTCCCAGTAGCACATATCAGACTATATGAAAGCATAAGACTTCAAATTTGGTTACAAAAGACTGAATGATGAGAAATATAAAGCAGCTGTCTAACAAGTAAAGCTATTTATAGATGTTGTACAGTATTGCAATGTTAATTTCTGCTGTAGAAAAACTAATTTACTTTATTTGGAAATACTGGTGGTGGATTATTATACTGCGAGAGAAGCAAAGCCTATAGTTTAAAAAACAAATAGTATTTTTATATAAAACTCAAGATTAAGGTTTACATTGATTTCACTTGAACAGAAAGGAATTGTTTATACGGCTTGCTAGAGTGGCGGCTGGAATATACAGACTGTAGCTGTAGGTGGTGCACTGCTGACCACTTCCTGTACCCCATACATAGCTTCATTCATATCCTAACACAGCAGCTTCCAACGTGTTATAGCAAACATGCCTCAGCCATAAGGGGTTATGGGGAGTAGGTGCTGAGTGGCTAGGATAGTCAAAAGGTAGGAGAATTTGCTCAAACATGTGTGTCCTCATTCACCCATGCGGCGCGAGAAACCTGGCAGGAATGAGCCACCAAGTCCGTGAGCTTTTGCCAAGCATCTCTCCCAAACTCACGTCTTAGTCAGTAGGAAACAAAACCACTTCAGAAGACTACACTAATTAATTTCATACGCAACACTTGTATATTTGTGTGAGTGTCTGAATCAGTATAGGAAGCTCAACGACCTTGGCGTGAAAAATAAAAAATAAAGACCGCTGCTTGGTAGCATTTCAAATACACATTCAGACTCACACACAGACACACTAGTGTTGCACACCAAATTAATCAGAACAGTCTTGTGAAGCGGTTAGTCACATTGGGGTCTAACTCACTAAGCCTTGCATGGAGGTAAAGTGGAAGGTGATTAAGTCCCAGCCAGTCAGCTCCTGTCATTTTTCAGACCCAGCCTGTGACATGGCAGTTAGGAGCCGATTGGCTGGTACTTTATCTCCATCCAAGGCTTAATAAATAGAACCCATCGTGGCTAAAAAGCAAATGTGAGTAAAATACGTTTGACACGAGCCGAGTTGCAGCGGCTATAGCGGGCTGATGAGGGCTGTTTGACGCAACAGCAGCAATAGTGGACACCTCTGTACCTGTCCAAAAGTATAAGAAAGCATATACAGCCTATATGTGGTAGTATTGACACGTTTGAAGTCCCTTTAAACAGAAGTCACTGCCATGGTTTGGAAGCGATGGTACCCGCCCAGTTTTTGGGGCTGCAAACAAATGAGGAACTGTATATGACACATGTTGATTTGCAGCTAATAGAAAAGAGCAATTGCAGTATACCATTTTTCTTACTATCATATTATAAACTTCATGGTAACAGATCAGTATAGATATATTGGGACTGGCAAACACACCTCCAAGGCAGGCAATGAAGGAGTTTGTGAGCAGATATATTATAAATATTTACATTTGAGATTCATTTGCTTTTTAATGATGATACCCAGTAGGATTTGGTATGGAATTCTATACCCTCCAACAATTTACACATAAAAATCGCTGCAAATTCGGGGGAAAGGGGTGTGGTCACAGGTAAAGGGGGCGTGGCCTCTCCCTCTTTCCTACACTTTTAATGGAAATTTGGAGTGTCAAAAATAAGTGCAGACCATTACAAAAAAAAAAAAAAAAAAAACGTACTGTACCTGCCAAAAAAGGTATAGTTGGAGGATATGGAATTCTGGGTGTGACCCATTAACCAATTCTGCTGTGCAAAAGACCAGGAAGTGATTCAGCAATAAAAACAGTTTGTATTATGCAGTGTAGAACCATGTGTAACAATACACAAGTGAGCATGGACATGAACAGCACATACACACAATGAAAACTTACTTTGTAGCTAGCTGGGAAGCATGAAAGGGAAACCAAAATAATAGTTTAATATCACAAAATGCATTCAAAGGTCATGCAGCAGCGCCTTATATATCGGATATAATGTCAAGCATTTGTAACATGGTTCATGAAGCTTTTGTGAAAGTGACATTTGCAATGGTCACTAAATAAATAAAAATAAAGAGCTTAATTAATTTAGCATCCAATATACTGATTATGAAACAATATTTGCATGGCACGTTCTATAGAGGGACACAACATGTACATTGCAGAGGAATGCAAAACTTTAATGGGAAATGTCTCTGTTAAATGGTGCTACACAGCAGACATTATGGGGCAGATGTATGAAGCCTGGAGAAGTGATAAAGCAGTGATAAGTGCAAGGTGATAACGCACCAGACAGTCAGCTCATGTCAATTTACATATTGGAGCTGATTGGCTGGTGCGTTATCACTACTTTATCACTTCTCCAGGCTTATTACATCTGCCCCAATATCTGCTGTCCTCCCTCTACCACAGGCTGATGCACTTCATGCTTCAGGATCCAGGAATACATGAGGTTCGGGAGAGTGTTTAGGGCTCACACCTAGCAGCCACTACAATGTATTTAAATGGCGTAAATGACAGAGAGAATACTTTTCAGACAATGCCCACTGCATACTGTATGTGTGAACAGGCGCTAAAGCAAACGTGTGGAGTGGTTTGATATTACATAAGTCTGAAAGAAAACACGTACCAGCTTCTTAGAACACAGGCAGGGAGATCTGAATGACCAGAGAACATTGCTTTGATTGTTAGACTGAAAAGCACTTGCAGTTCCCAACTAACTAGGTATTATGTGAATCCGTTCTCATATACATGGCTGTTAGCCATCATCCCGTGCCACCTTCATCACCGAATTCCCAGTACCACCTACGTTTATAGGTAACGACTGCCATGGGGAGTGTGACACATTGGCAATGCATCAGAGCAGCTTGCAGACTTCCAGCTGGTCAATAGAGGAACAGCAGACATTATTTGATCACTGGATTCTGACACAAAATGAGGCATTAGCAGAAAGTGATACAGGCACTGCCTATTACATCTACTTTATTAGTCTAGAGAATGTCAAAAATCCTGCCGACCATTAGCAAGACTGATCTCTGACTCCCAAACAAGTGACTGAATCATAGCAGCATTCTTACTGGCAGAGATTACTCAGAACACTAAAGAGGTTCATGATGTGTACTAGGACATTTCTCATGTCAATCAGAGAAGCAGGAAGGAGAGTAAATAGCACACAGCTTCTCACAATAACAGATAAATATTTCCCCATAAGGATAGATCTATGGATTATCAGGTTTCAGACCTGATCATTGTAATTTATCATGGTCACTATCCGCAGCAATAAGAGATTATACAGAACACCAATCGAACGTACTAAGTATCACATGAGGGGACTGAAAGGAGCCTGCCCCAGAGATATGTACACAGTGAAATAATCGTATACGCAATCAGTTCACTTCTCCATCAGGGTTCTGCGCATGCACAGCTTACGGACCTCGTCTGTGCGGAAGCCACTGCTGGGGGGGGTTTCCGGAGGAACTGAAGATGGTGTTAGCTGTTGGGGGCAAACTTCGAAATGTGAAGGTAAATCTGCCAGCTCTGCTGATTTCCGACAGGTTTCGGCCCCCTTTCCGACAAATTCAATCCGACTTGAAAACAAGTCGGATTGAGGTGAGGAGACAAACGGTGCTGCGGGCGGCTGGCGGAGCCGAGATCGACAGCCGGCGGGGGGAGACCTGGCTGCGGGGGGACATGTCTGCGGCGGCGGGGGGAAACGCTGCAGGAGAGACCTCTCTCCCTGCAGCGCATCCCCCTCCCCACTACAGACATGTCCCCCCAGAGCCAGCTCCCCCCGCCGGCCGCCAATCTCAGCTCCCCCAGCCGCCGGCAGGCACCACTTTCCCTGCAGCGCCTCTACCCGCCGCCAATCTCTGCCCCGCGTCCCCCCCCAGCTTACCCCCTCCATCGTCCGCTCACGGCCGCCGCCATCTGCACTACTGGTCGTTGCTGTCAGCGCACCCGCTGACAGCAGCTGCAGGACAGGACCCTGTGTACGGTCAAATCCGACAGTCGGATTTGGCCATCCATTGAATAGGGGTTGTCGGACCCATTCTGCCAACTGCATGTCGGAATGGATCCGACTCTTATAGAATATACCCCTAAGTATTTAATGACCCCGATTTGCTGGCCCGGAACGATTCTGTGTCTGAAAAGGAGACCTCCTACAGTTAGAATAATAAAGACTCTCTGTCTTTTCCAATGTACTTACTATACACAGAAAAACCCTTGGCTCACAAATCAATAGTCCTAAAATAGAAACCTTGAAAATAGTTGATGGGTTTTTAGCGACTAGTCTATTTTAGCAAGGCAAAGGTTTGCATATATGTGAACATTTGAACAGGTGTACTTTATTATTCCCTGTATTTGCATAGGTAGAAATGTAACCCACAGCTCCGATATAGAACGAAGCAATGGACAAAACAGCTACAACAGAGACGTACAACACTGTCTAAGTGGGTGTTACAAAGCAATGGACCTGCTCAGTCCTGAAACATTGGGCAGGATGATTTACGCTTCTCATTAGCAGCCAATGGGTTAAACCCAAGCTAGTTATTGCCGTTCTATTATTGAGTTCAGTAACACCAGGTATGTGTGATCTATAAATGAGTTATTGTTATTATTAAAAGTTAGTATGTTTGGTTGGAAAAGAACCTTAGAAAGTTACTTAAAGAAAAATATATTTCACACGACAAAAATTATTATTAATACAGAACAGCACAATATAGTGGTTACATAAAATAACTATGTCTAGTACATTTTCAAGCTCTGCAACTATTACAAATGGCAGATTTAAACCACATACGTAACATATTTCCAATTAACCTGGCGCATAAGAACCTCCAATAAATGAGATATTAAACTATGATGTGTATTTTCAGATCTCCTTTCTAGGTTGTACATATGCTTCGTGTATTACTGTGTCATCTGGAGTTTTATTTAGAACTCACTGCTACCTACACAAAAGGTCACTATTACCTTGACTGATTATTAAGGAGATCCCTCGGTGACGCCAGACATTCTACCCTTTTAACATCCCCAGAAATGAAACTTCACCCATTGGGATATATTGCTGGCTTGTTGATAATAGCATAGCATCACTTTTTTGAAGGAAATAAATAAATAAATAAATGATTTAATTAAATTCCATGTCAAAGCAACATGAACTACAAATTAATTCTGTATTTTCTAAAACTAGTCACTTAAGAAAGTATGAACTTTAATGATCCAGAAACCTAGCTGCTGCAGTGAAAACATTATGGCCCATTCTACAAAATCGGCAGCGTTTGATGTACTTAAAAGGAGAAAAGAGTTGGCCCTAGAAGAATTTGGTGAACTACGAGCTGACAGCATTAATCATAATCTCCTGCTGAGGCATGACGAAGGAAAACGTGTACATAGAAAAGGACACCAAATGCGGGCAAAGTACCAATATACACTGGATGTATGAGGGTTAGTTCACATAGAGGAACGTTCAACACAAACATCAGTACTCTGAGCCCTAGGGCCATCCTTCCAGCAGCCTTGCCTCACCAACAGTTACACTGCCATAGGATCAGTACCGTGGCTGGCTGTGACTATTCCCATGTTCTGATTGGATAATACACTGGTTACAGATCAGATGCGGAGTGGATGAAGACTGTATACAGTAGAGCTCAGTTAAAGGCACCTCAAACGGGGAAAGTGTAACTCAGGACAACATAGAAATATTTATAGAGGTTTACGACAATTCTTGTATTTTGGGGCAGATTTAACAACGAGTGATATTCTTGTTACCACTATTTATGGGTGTTTGAAAAAATGACAGGAGCTGATTGGCTGGAACACCAGTTAACTTCATAACGAGTGATCACAAGAATATCACTTGTTAAATCTGCCCCTAAATCTTGTAGGACTACTAAAATTGATCTCAGGAACAGTTATTTATAAAAGCAGATAATTCTCTGTAAAGTCACCTGTGCATTGTCAATTCAAAGTAGCATCAGTAGTGTATGCTATTTATATTCACTAGGGAACAACATTAAAAGCTAAAAACGTCTAACTGCAATGGGTAGAAATTAAGCACGCTCTGGAATCAGATCAATTCTCGGACAAGTGTCATGGTTATGTTTGGTTGTGCACATCAAAATACATTACAGTAACCAAACGATAGTTTTCATGTGCAGCTGTATTCAAGGGGAAATTTGCAATGTTACGAATCTCAAAGTGCCCTCACTTGATTGTTGTAGGAGGCATTTTCAGCCCTCACGGAGAACTGCACCTCCCTAGCTGGTAACCCCCCCCCCCCCTGCCATCCAACAGCCGGGATCCCAGCGTCGGTATTGTGACTGGCGGTCTCCTGACCGCAGGTCACACATACCCAACCCCTATAAACTGGTCCCCTCCAAAACCAAATCATAAATAGAAAGTATTTAAAAGAGATGGCCGGAGAGATTTCCTTTGACACAAATGACATGTGATCATTCAGAGCCAATGTAATGAAAGATAACAGTCTTATGATGTCAGCAATGGTCAGTACCCCAGGAAGCAGCTCCTGCCACTACAACAGATGATATAGCAGTTATAGCAGTACAAAAGGTTTTGGCACATTTTGGCGACAGAATGTTAACATGTAACATGCAGTGTTCAGCATGTCAACACTGATTCAATGTCAACAGCTGGCAGTGCGTTAAAGCAGCTGTTCCGGCACCATGTATATTAACTCTATCCGGAAGGCTAATGTTCCGGCTTTAGATGCAATTTTGTGACATTACCACAGCCTGCAACTAGCGCCTCCCTATCCATCACCATAATGTTGACATTTTGCAAAATGGTCGGAATTTCACTTCTCAATATTTATGATTTCGATATTATGAACAATTTAACAAATGCAGATGTCAACATTACACGGTCACATTGTGACCGTCAACATGCTGACCGCATGTAAGAAATGGTTATAAAGGCAGTAATTTGGAGAGGACTTGCATTTTTTTAAACAGTTTTATTAAACTCAGAAATGTTCTCAAAGAGATTCACCCCAAAAAAACCTGCACGTGAATATCAAGCCTTCCGTAGTCCATTAAAACACATTAGCTGTGCATTAAAGGTTCTGATAAACCAGTAAATGTTGATAAATGACAAAGCCTACTGTCCCCAATGTAACAAAAAAATATATATCTAATTTACTACCAAAATACCTCCTGCACCTTTAATATTAACCTCCGTAATGCAGGCATGTAAAACCATAAGCGCATTTGGAAGGCTTATGAACAAACATATTGTAGGCTTGGCAACCTACACTGCAGTAATCTGAAAAGAATTTACAATTTACCGGTCACCGCCTGCAGAGAGCTGCTTACAACAAAACATATTGGATTGTAAGCTCTTGTGAGCAACACATTATTTGAACAAATTACTTAGAATGGGCAGGAAAAAATAGGATTTTACTTACCGGTAAATCTATTTCTCGTAGTCCGTAGAGGATGCTGGGACTCCGTAAGGACCATGGGGTATAGACTGTCTCCGCAGTAGATAGAGCACTTTAAGTAAGCTTCGGATTCTGGGTGTGCACTGGCTCCTCCCTCTATGCCCCTCCTCCAGACCTCAGTTAGGGAAACTGTGCCCAGAGGAGATGGACAGTACGAGGAAGGATTTGTGTAAATTTAAGGGTGAGATTCATACCAGCCACACCAATCACACCGTATAACTTGTGATAAACTACCCAGTTAACAGTATGAACAACAACATAGCCTCGGTCCAACCGATAAAACTACAACATAACCCTTATGTAAGCCATAACTATATGCAAGTCATGCAGAAGTAGTCCGCACTTGGGACGGGCGCCCAGCATCCTCTACGGACTACGAGAAATAGATTTACCGGTAAGTAAAATCCTATTTTCTCTAACGTCCTAGAGGATGCTGGGACTCCGTAAGGACCATGGGGATTATACCAAAGCTCCCAAACGGGCGGAAGAGTGCGGATGACTCTGCAGCACCGATTGAGCAAACAGGAGGTCCTCCTCAGCCAGGGTATCAAACTAATAAAACTTCGCAAAGGTGTTTGACCCCGACCAAGTAGCTGCTCGGCACAACTGTAATGCCGAGACCCCTTGGGCAGCCGCCCAAGAAGAGCCCACCTTCCTAGTGGAATGGGCCTTAACCGATTTAGGCAATGGCAATCCTGCTGTAGAATGCGCCTGCTGAATCGTGTTACATATCCAGCGAGCAATAGTCTGCTTTGAAGCAGGAGCGCCAACCTTGTTGGCCGCATACAGAACAAACAGAGCCTCAGTCTTCCTGATCCTAGCTGTTCTGGTCACATAAATCTTCAAAGCCCTGACCACATCCAGGGACTCGGAATCCTCCAAGTCCCGTGAAGCCACAGGCACGACAATAGGTTGGTTCATATGAAAAGATGAGACCACTTTTGGCAGAAATTGAGGACGAGTCCTCAACTCCGCCCTATCCACGTGAAAAACCAGGTATGGGCTTTTATGTGATAAAGCCGCCAATTCTGAAACACGCCTTGCCGAAGCTAATGCCAACAACATGACCACTTTCCAAGTGAGTTATTTCAACTCCACTGTTTTGAGTGGTTCAAACCAAGGGGACTTGAGGAAACGTAATACCACGTTAAGATCCCAAGGCGCCACCGGAGGTACAAAAGGAGGCTGAATATGCAGCACCCCCTTAACAAAAGTCTGTACTTCAGGAAGAGAGGCCAATTCTCTTTGAAAGAAAATGGATAAGGCCGAAATTTGGACCTTTATGGACCCTAGTTTAAGGCCCAAATTCACTCCTGTTTGAAGGAAGTGAAGTAGACGGCCCAAATGGAACTCCTCCGTAGAAGCAGCTCTGGCATCACACCAAGAAACACATTTTCGCCATATACGGTGATAATGTTTCGATGTCACGTCCTTCCTAGCCTTGATCAGGGTAGGAATGACCTCTTCCGGAATCCCTTTTTCCGCTTGGATCTGGCGTTCAACTGCCATGCCGTCAAACGCAGCAGCGGTAAGTCTTGGAACAGACAGGGCCCCTGCTGCAGCAGGTCCTGCCTTAGAGGAAGAGGCCACGGATCTTCTGTGAACAACTCTTGCAGCTCCGGATACCAAGGCCTCCGTGGCCAATCTGGAACAATGAGGATTGTTCAGACCCTGCTTATTCTTATTATTCTCAACACCTTGGGTATGAGAGGTAGAGGAGGAAACACATAAACCGATCTGAACACCCAAGGTGTCACCAGAGCGTCTACCGCTACCGCCTGAGAGTCTCTTGACCTGGCGCAATACCGCTTTAGCTTTTTGTTGAGACGGGATGCCATCATGTCTATCTGAGGCAGTCCCCACCGACCCGTGATCTGTGCGAAGACTTCTTGATGAAGTCCCCACTCTCCCGGATGCAGGTCGTGCCTGCTGAGGACGTCGGCCTCCCAGTTGTCCACCTCCGGGATGAACATTGCTGATAGTGCGCTAACATGGCCTTCCGCCCAGTGTAGAATCCTGGTCGCTTCTGCCATGGCCACTTTGCACCTTGTTCCGCCTTGGCGGTTTACATAAGCCACTGCCGTGACATTGTCCGACTGAATCAGAACCGGTTTGTCCCGAAGCAATTCCTCCGCCTGGCGTAGGGCGTTGTATATGGCCCTCAACTCCAGGACGTTGAGGTGGAGACAAGTCTCTAGATTTGACCAGAGACCTTGGAAATTTCTTCCTAGCGTGACCGCTCCCCAGCCTCGTAGGCTTGCGTCCGTGGTCACCAGGACCCAGTCCTGAATGCCGAACCTGCGACCCTCTAGTAGGTGAGCACTGTGTAGCCACCACAGGAGAGATACCCTGGTCCTGGGAGACAGGGTGATCCTTTGATGCATTTGTAAATGGGACCCGGACCATTTGTCCAATAGGTCCCATTGAAAGGTCCTCGCATGGAACCTGCCGAATGGGATGGCCTCGTACGAAGCCACCATCTTCCCCAGAACCCGTGTGCAATGATGCACTGAAACCTTTTTTGGCTTCAATATGTTCCAGACAAGGGCTATGAGCTCCTGAACCTTTTCCATCGGAAGAAAAACCCTCTTCTGGTCTGTGTCTAGAATCAGGCCCAAAAAGGTCAGACGCGTTGCAGAGACTAGCTGAGACTTCGGTATATTGAGAATCCAGCCGTGCATTTGCAACGTCTTCATGGACAGAGACACGCTGGCCAGCAACTTCTCCCGAGATCTCGCCTTTATGAGGAGATCGTCCAAGTATGGGATAATTGTGACACCCTGCTTGCGCAGGAACACCATCATTTCCGCCATTACCTTGGTGAAAATTCCTCGGGCCGTGGAAAGCCCAAACGGCAACGTCTGAAATTGGTAGTGACAGTCCTGTACTGCAAATCTCAGGAACGCCTGGTGAGGGGGGAATATCGGAACATGAAGGTATGCATCCTTTATGTCCAGGGACACCATCCAATCCCCCCCCCTCCAGGCTGGCGATGACCGCCCTGAGTGATTCCATTTTGAACTTGACTCTCTTCAAGTACAGGTTCAGGGTTTTTAGATTTAAAATGGGTCTGACCGAACCGTCCGGTTTCGGGACCACAAACAGGGTTGAGTAATATCCCTCTCCTTGTTGGAGATGAGGAACTTTGACTATCACCTGTTGAATATACAATTTTTGGATTGCAGCTAACACTAGCTTCCTCTCTGACGGGGAAGTCGGCAGAGCCGATTTAAAAAACCGGCGAGGAGGCATGTCTTCGAATTCCAGTCTGTATCCCTGAGAAACATTCTCTAATGCCCAGGGATCCACCTGCGAGTGAACCCAGACGTGGCTGAAAAATCGAAGACGTGCCCCCACTTGATCTGCCTCCCCCCGGGAAGCCCCAGCGTCATGCGGTGGACTTTGCAGATGCAGGGGAGGACTTCTGCTCCTGGGAACTAGCTGCGTGCAGCTTTTTTCCCTTGCCTATACCTCTGGCAAAAAAGGACAATCCCGTACCTTCTTGCTCTTATTGGAACGAAAGGACTGCATCTGATAATGGGGTACCTTCTTAGCATGCTGCGGGGGAACATAAGGTAAAAAATTCGATTTACCAGCCGTAGCAGTAGAGACAAGGTCCGAGAGGCCGTCTCCAAACAACTCCTCCCCCTTGTAAGGCAATGACTCCATATGCCGCTTTGAGTCGGCGTCTCCCGTCCACTGTCGGGTCCACAAAAGTCGCCTAGCAGAAATATACATAGCGTTTATTCTGGAGCTTAGTAAACAAATTTCTTTTTCAGCATCTCTCATATACAAGGCAGCATCTCTGATATGCTCTATGGCCATTAAAATGGCATCCCTATCTAAGGTGTCAAGCTCCGTACATAAGGAATCTGCCCATGCCACGACAGCACTACAAACCCAGGCCGACGCCATAGCCGGTCTAACAATAGTACCTGAATGTGTGTAAATGTGCTTCATGGTAATTTCCTGCTTGCGATCAGCAGGATCCTTGAGGGAAGCTGTATCCTGAGAAGGTAGTGCCACTTTCTTGGATAAGCGTGTCAGCGCCTTGTCTACTTTAGGCGAAGATTCCCATCGTATCCTATCCTTTTGTGGAAAGGGATACGCCATAAGAATTCTTTTGGGAACTTGTAGTCTCCTATGTGGAGATTCCCAAGCCTTTTCGCACAATTCGCTTAGCTCAAATGAGGACGGAAAAGTGACCTCAGGCTTTTTCCCTTTATACATGTGTACCCTCGTGTCAGGGACAGGGGGTTCCTCAGTGATATGCAAAACCTCTTTAATGGCAATAATCATGTAACGAATACCCTTTGCCACCTTCGGCTGTAATTTTGCATCTTCATAGTCGACACTAGTCAGTATCTGTGTCAGTATCTGTGTCATCGACCTGGGATATGGTGCGCTTTTGAGAGCCCGAAGGTCCTGGCGCCACAGGGACAGGCATGGTCTGGCTACCTGACTGATCCCTAGCTTCAGCTTTGTCTAACCTTTTATGCAGTAAATTTACATTTGCATTTAAGACATTCAGCATATCCACCCAGTCCGGTGTCGGCATTGCCGACGGCGACCTGACATTCAAGCACTCCCCCTCCACATTAAGCGAGCCTTCCTCGTCAAACATGTCGACACACGCGTACCGACACTTCACCCACACAGGGAAACTCTTTTTCTGAAGACAGTATCCCCTTTAAGGCCCTTTGGAGAGACAGAGAGAGAGTATGCCAGCACACAACCCCAGCGCTATACCCCTGGAAAGAAACACAGAATGCTTTTCCCCAGTAGCGATGTGTGGCAAACCCAGCCAAATCTCATCCTAACCCTCTGTTCTACGCTCTCTATGTACCCCAACTGTGTCACCCCTGTCTGTCTACCCCATCCCTTTTAGAACGTAAGCTCTCACGAGCAGGGCCCTCTTCCCTCATGTGCTTATCCTTTCTTACTTTAATAATCTTCAACTGCACCAATTCCATCAGTCTTCTGCCACCTGATACTTATTCCAGTGTCATCTGCTGATGTAACTATGTTTATTTACCCTGTGCTTGTCCTATACTGTCATCAACTGTAAGTTGCTGTTTTCCTGTTTGATTATTTGTTTATGTACTCTGTAATTGGGCGCTGCGGGACCCTTGTGGCGCCATATAAATAAAGGATAATAATAATAATAATAATAATAGTAATAAAACGCCAATTATGTGCCCCCCCCCCCCCCTCTCCTTCAAAACCCCCTTTCACCGTGTGTAAAGCAGGGGAGAGTCCGGGGAGCTTCCTCTCAGCGGTGCTGTGGAGAGAAAATGGCGCTGGTGAGTGCTGAGGGAGAAGCCCCGCCCCCTCGGCGGCGGGCTTCTGTACCACTCAAAGTTATTAAAAAATGGCGGGGGCTCTTTTATATACATGTACAGTGCCCACCTGTACATGTATATAGTCTTTTGCCATCAGTGAGGTGTTTATATTGCTGCCCAGGGACCCCCCCCTGCGCCCTTACAGTGACCGGAGTGTGTAAGGTGCGTGGAGCAATGACGCACAGCTGCAGTGCTGTGCGTTACCTCAGTGAAGCTCTGAAGGCTTCTGCCGCCTGAGACGTCTTCTGACTTCTTTTCTTCTGGCTCTGTGAGGAGAACGGCGGCGCGGCTCTGGGAGTGAACGCCCAGGACGAACCTGTGTTCACCCCCTCTGAAGCTAATGGTGTCCAGTAGCCGAGGAAGCAGAGCCTATCATTTAAGTAGGTCTGCCCCTCTCTCCTCAGTCCCTCGATGCAGGGAGTCTGTTGCCAGCAGTGCTCCCTGTAAAAAATAGAGAAAAAAATCCAAGCTAAAATGCTTTCTAGGCAGAGAACTCAGGGGAGCTCCCTGCAGTGCACCCATTTCCCTCTGGGCACAGTGTAAAACTGAGGTCTGGAGGAGGGGCATAGAGGGAGGAGCCAGTGCACACCCAGAATCCAAAGCTTTCTTAAAGTGCCCTATCTCCTGCGGAGCCCGTCAATTCCCCATGGTCCTTACGGAGTCCCAGCATCCTCTAGGACGTTAGAGAAACAGAGTAGAAAAAAAAAAAAAGAAAGTCAAAACAAACCCCTCAAAACAAGCTCAAGAAAGGCACAAGTTGTTCATTTGCCAATCAGCAGTGTATCCCATTGTATCAAGGTCAATAAGGAAATTAAATTCAAATGAACATAACCGTACAATCCCTTGATCACAGGCTAACTCATGCATATTTCATTGACGGCTCAAATTGTATTTTAGAAAAAAACATAAGAAATGATGGTCATGCTGGAAGAAAATGCTATGGGTACATGACCAGTTTTATTTCCCTTTATGCTTGGCAGATTTAGGGACATGAGAACATTTACGACCCATGCAGTCAGCCTGTGCTGCATTCCAGCCAACTTCCTCTGAACTGGGCTGTCAGTCACGCCCCCTATGTCTACAGCAAAGAACAACTGGAAGGGGATTGTGGTCATCCGCTGAGCTAGTGCACTCACTAATGTGCTTCACCTACTGCATGGGTCTTCAACCTGCGGCCCTCCAGCTGCTGTGGAACTGCACATCCCAGCATGCACTGCCACAGTTTTGCTATTAACGCATGCTAAAACTGGGAAGGGCATGCTGGGATGTGTAGCTCCACAACAGCTGTAGGGCCACAGGTTGAAGACCCATGGTCTACAGCAACGAACTACTGGAACTGGATTGTGATCATCACATCAGTGAGCGCTGAGCTAGTGCATTCACCGATGTGTTTCCTCAGCTAAGTAACAGTGGGCTGAGCTCACAAAACTGAATGTAAAAAGTTAACCCAACACAATCCACGGGCACAGGAAAGCAGCATTATGCTTCTAATAAGCGGCAAAGGCTTTCAAAATGGGAGTATTTAAAATGTAAAAAAAAACATTATAAAACAAAGACTTAACACTAGAACATTTTAAGCCACTGCAATAATAACAATACTAATAAAAATACTAATAACAATACTACTACTAAGAAAATTCTAATGACACTAACAACTCACAAAGAATACTACTTTACTTAAAAAGAACACACTTACATGAAATAAGAGTCCTGTTAATACATTTTTCATACAAAAGATTAATTTTAAGTACAAAGGAAAATAGACTACATGTTGTTATCTGCATATGGAGTGTTACGTATAGAATAAATGTTCAATTAAACAAATGCACATTTGTTGCACTATCAGTTACTTTTTGCTGGAAATGAGGGGGCATGTTGAAGTTATTGTAGAGCGCTGGACTTAACATTTTAACATTCTAAATACTACTGTATTAAAAGTATGCTGGTTATGAGCTGCTAGAGGTTCCGTGTTCAGCTGGGGCAGGATAATGCGCGGCTGAGGTAAATTTAATGGCGGAAGGCAAGCAATGAAGTGCAGTAAATATGGTTTATCATAGTGATATACAGTATAAGAAATATAACCTCACTCTCTGGTGTGGATAAGGAAACTCTTCAAATAACTGTGGTAAAATATATTGTACAGTAAGCTCTAATGGCTAGTGATGTCAAAGTTAACAAGGATATTTCACATATGTTTAATACAGGAGAAGTATAATTCTTGTATACAGTATATGCATTAGACTGTCACAACCATTAGCAATCTAAGGAAAATTCCCACTGGGGGCTCACCTCTACACTTTCCTCCACTTCAATCCCACCGTCATTATCGTCATCCATTTGTTTGTGAATTGTTCGGATAGCTTCCAAACTGGAGTGGTCCTCTTCTGTAAGACACGGCGGGCTCAGGGACATTAAAGGATCTGTGGCGACATAGACGTGTACAATACAATTATAAAACTAGGTTATAATACCACAATGTATAATCATTATAAAGGTTATAATCATCTATTGAGTAACATGATAAAGATTTCATGCAATGTAATTCAATATTCACAGCAAATAAAAGCATCAGATAAGTGCATATATATCAAATATACTACAGGCCGAAAGTTTTAGAAAAGCCCTGTTTTTCCAGTTTTTACTGAAATCTGAGCAAATCAAGTCCAGTGAAAAACCTGAAATAGTGCAAAGGTGAGAGGTCAGCTGCTAGAGGTTAGGTTAGTAGAACACACAAATAAAACTGCAAAATTTCAAAGTTATGATTAAAAAAAAAAAATGTTTTCAGGCAAAAAATTGGGTTAAGAACTTACTGCTGTTCTGCAGAAAAGAAAAAATCAGGCTTGTACGAGCCATGAAGCATCGCCAGTGGACTACTGGAGACTGAACCACCGATTATAAATCTGAAACCTGTTATCACGCGGGGTTTCTGTACACCACTGAGTAAGCTAAAAGATAATTTCTCAGTGTGTGCTGTTTATTTACTAATACCCCTTTTCCACTTACGAGCACGGGTCGCAGCCGGGAGCCTGACACGGGAGCTGCCCCCTGCTGTGACCCGTGCTCGGCCCCTTTCCCATCAGCAGTCACAACCCGGCATATGCCAGGTTGGTGACGCTTCTAGTGACGCGGCAGTGGCGGCGCAGGGAGATCACATGATCTCCCAGCGCCGCCCTTCCATACAGTGTAAATGGGAGCCGTGTCGCATCGACACGGCTCCCGTTTACACTACAACCCTACCCGGATCAGTCCCGTGTCCTACCCAGGTAAATAGCCGGGTAGGATTCACGGGTCACTTGATCCGGGTTTACCCTTTTCCACTTGCAAAAAACACGGGTAAATGCGCGCCCCCGTGCATTTACCCGTGTTTTTTGAGCTAGTGGAAAAGGGGTGGTGACAGCTTGTCTAAGCCAAGTACAAAAGACTGACACCTATATGTGTCCAGGGCGCTTACAATACATTCCTTAATGGAATCAAATAAGAGTCTGTAGATCAACCAGAATAATGTGTCCAGCTGTTATTTCACAAGGGAATCCAGATGCTGTCTGGAGGTGGTTTTTATACACATGCAAAAAGAAGATAACAGTAACAACGATGTGTAATATTGTCTATAAAAAGTCAGTACACAAAAAAGCACTTGGAGACTGGAATTCTTCTCAATAGGCTGAAGATGGCATACCCCACTCACACTATAAGGCGCATTAGCATGTATAAAGGTATACTTTAGTGGTAGATATCCTCCATTACACTCTTTGGAGACAGTATACCCAGGACTCGCACAAGATGTGATAGAAAACGCCTATAAAGGTATCTTTAATCTGGAACCATAAAGTAGAGTGTGTACTCCAACTCAAACAAGGTATCGTATGTGGACTCTTATGATATCTTTAGGTAGCTTCCAGTCAAGTTCTATGTGTCATTGGAGCCCTCTGTGCGGGATCATTCATTTCTCAATCCAATAGCTTTAGTAATATTTTTTAAAAGCAATTTATTCCACAAAAATAGTGATCCAAAAATACAGGATAAAAATGTCCATATATACAATAATGTAGAATGAAAAAACAGATGAAAATACAAGAAGTAAAAAAAATCAAAATCAAAGTCCTTTTTTTTTTTTTTTTTTTTTATTTAAAGAAATTACAAGAGGCAAAATTTCATCATGCTATTCACAGTCCAGATGACGACACATTTCGGTCAATAGACCTTAATCAAGACAAAAAGATATGAATTGTCAGTTAGGAGCTGATTGGCTGGTACATTATCACCTTGCACTTATCACTGCTTTACCACTTCTTTATCCCTTCTCCAGACTTAATACATCTGCCCAATTGTATCCAAGCGTGAAAACCCTAGAAGATGATGCCTATACAAAGTGCATACAATCACCTAGATAAGGGATAGGGCCTGCCAAACTACTCGCTGCATGTGTCTGTACTGTATAAATAAAAGGGCTTTGTGTGTATATCCTCATGAACATCTTGAGGCGTATTTCATCTGAACTTCCAAGAAAATGTGTATGCTGTGATATTCCTGGTACCTTCAACTGGCATTTGTCCTTTTAAGGACATTTTATTACAGCAAATATCTAATTACTTGGAGTCCGGCATCTGCTAAATCCTTTGATTACCAGATAAGCAGGCTGCCATGAGTTTGAGCAGAGTACCTTGAACTCGTCCTTTGCTCACTAAACAGAAAACTGGTGCACAGTAAGCTGTCAGTGTGAAATGAGCAACCATCAAGGAGGTGCTGCTGCAGCACTTAGAGGTAAGCAGCCCAGATGCCAGTGTAGGAACCCTCAGGCAGTTACTACAGGCAAGAAGGAATCCGAATCAATTTTAAAGTGACAAATTAATGATCTAGTCCTCAACTCAGGGGCTGGCTGGACTGGGAGGCAAGGCGCCATCTGGACCCCGCAGCCCTATAATAGCTATGGGGGTTGCTGCTGCAACCAAAACGGGGAATCACTGCAACTGTACACAATCTGAGAGCCTTACCCCCATATGCCGCCCTGCATTATATCTATCTATATATCTATATATATCTATCTATATCTATATGTGTGTACCAGGGCTTGACAAATCCCAGGGGTCAGGTAGTCATGGCCCCTAGATTTTTCTGCCTGGCTACCAGATTTTGGAGGGAGAAAGCAGATCCTCTTCATCCCCAACAGCCCCAGTAGAGATTTTTGGAGGCGTGCCTGTATTGCGGCGGCCATTTCTTGCACAGGAGTGCATGTGCCGGACTGTATGTCCCATCCTGCTCTGGGCTTCGGAGGGGTAGTGATGTAGCCATATGGTTGGAGGGATTGTTTGGCCGGGGGTACTCCCTTATTTGTGTGGCCGTGGGGGTTAGCTGCTCATTAATGCAAGTGGGGGGTGGGGGTTTAGTTTGGTGATTGCCCGGGGGTAAGCTGAACTGCAGTGTGGATGCGGAGGGCTGGTGGTATGCCAGGGGGTATTTTTTTTGATTGTCTGGCTCCTACACTTTCATTCCAGCTCTTAGATTTTAGAAAAATGTGTCAAGCCCTGATATATACACATACATACTATATATGTACACATGACTAAGCATTATTTCCCACCTCCCCGACAGCGGCACATATTTCTGTCGTCAAAATGTCAACTGCTTTATACACTTACACTGTTATCCATAAAAAAAAAAAAACTAATTAAAACAGACTATTCTGAACTATTTTTTCCTCTGATTCTGTTTCACCCTATTGATTGAGTGGCAAAACTGATATTCTAACATGTACTGTATAGCCCTTTAAGAAAGTCAGAACATTTTTTGCAAAGTCATCTCAACAAATTTTCACTTTGTCCAGGATCACTTACACCTGCAACTAAGTGTACAGGTGTTTGATTTCCCATTCAGTTAGAAAAGTACATAAAGCTTTCACAAGATTGACACATCATCTAATCGAAACACGCCAGGCCGCAGGTGTAACAAGAATTTCAGTTTGAAAGGAGAAAAGTTTCAACAGAATTGGATACGCAAGGAGGTATATGAGGGGAGAATCCTGACCAGTGACAGACACGCCCAAACTGGATCTAATAGTAGTGAGCTCAAACTATAAGCACCAGTTTTACATTTTATCTATACAGGTAAAACTCAGAAAATTAGAATATCATGCAAAAGTTCATTTATTTCAGTAATTCAACTTAAAAGGTGAAACTAATATTATATAGACTCATTACACGCAAAGTGAGATATTTCAAGCCTTTATTTGTTATAATTTTGATGATTGTGGCTTACAGTTTAAGAAAACCCCAAATCCTAAATCTCAGAAAATTAGAATATTCCATAAAATCAATAAAAATAAGAATTTACTTACCGATAATTCTATTTCTCGGAGTCCGTAGTGGATGCTGGGGTTCCTGAAAGGACCATGGGGAATAGCGGCTCCGCAGGAGACAGGGCACAAAAAAGTAAAGCTTTTACCAGATCAGGTGGTGTGCACTGGCTCCTCCCCCTATGACCCTCCTCCAGACTCCAGTTAGGTACTGTGCCCGGACGAGCGTACACAATAAGGGAGGCAATTTGAATCCCGGGTAAGACTCATACCAGCCACACCAATCACACCGTACAACTTGTGATCTAAACCCAGTTAACAGTATGATAACAGAAAGAGCCTCTTAAAGATGGCTCCTTAACAATATAACCCGAATTTGTTAACAATAACTATGTACAGTATTGCAGATAATCCGCACTTGGGATGGGCGCCCAGCATCCACTACGGACTCCGAGAAATAGAATTATCGGTAAGTAAATTCTTATTTTCTCTATCGTCCTAAGTGGATGCTGGGGTTCCTGAAAGGACCATGGGGATTATACCAAAGCTCCCAAACGGGCGGGAGAGTGCGGATGACTCTGCAGCACCGAATGAGAGAATTCCAAGTCCTCTTTTGCCAGGGTATCAAATTTGTAGAATTTTACAAACGTGTTTTCCCCCGACCACGTAGCTGCTCGGCAGAATTGTAATGCCGAGACCCCTCGGGCAGCCGCCCAAGATGAGCCCACCTTCCTTGTGGAATGGGCCTTAACAGATTTAGGCTGTGGCAGGCCTGCCACAGAATGAGCAAGTTGAATTGTGTTACAAATCCAACGAGTAATCGTCTGCTTAGAAGCAGGGGCACCCAACTTGTTGGGTGCATATAGTATCAACAGCGAGTCAGATTTTCTGACTTCAGCCGTCCTTGAAATGTATATTTTTAAGGCTCTGACAACGTCCAACAACTTGGAGTCCTCCAAGTCGCCAGTGGCCGCAGGCACCACAATAGGTTGGTTCAGGTGAAACGCTGATACCACCTTAGGGAGAAAATGCGGACGAGTCCTCAGTTCTGCCCTATCCGAATGGAAGATTAGATAAGGGCTTTTATAAGATAAAGCCGCCAATTCAGATACTCTCCTGGCGGAAGCCAGGGCCAGTAACATAGTCACTTTCCATGTGAGATATTTAAAATCCACCTTTTTCAATGGTTCAAACCAATGGGATTTGAGGAAATCTAAAACTACATTTAGATCCCACGGTGCCACCGGAGGCACCACAGGAGGCTGTATATGCAGTACTCCTTTAACAAAAGTCTGTACCTCAGGAACTGAGGCCAATTCTTTTTGGAAGAATATTGACAGGGCCGAAATTTGAACCTTAATAGATCTCAATTTGAGACCCATAGACAATCCTGATTGTAGGAAATGTAGGAAACGACCCAGTTGAAATTCCTCCGTCGGAACACTCCGATCCTCGCACCACGCGACATATTTTCGCCAAATGCGGTGATAATGTTTCGCGGTGACTTCCTTCCTTGCCTTAATCAAGGTAGGAATGACTTCTTCTGGAATGCCTTTCCCTTTTAGGATCTGGCGTTCAACCGCCATGCCGTCAAACGCAGCCGCGGTAAGTCTTGAAAGAGACAGGGACCCTGTTGTAGCAGGTCCCTTCTCAGAAGTAGAGGGCACGGGTCGTCCGTGACCAACTCTTGAAGTTCCGGGTACCAAGTCCTTCTTGGCCAATCCGGAGCCACTAGTATTGTTCTTACTCCTCTTCACCGTATAATCTTCAATACCTTTGGTATGAGAGGCAGAGGAGGAAACACATATACTGATTTGTACACCCAAGGTGTTACCAGTGCGTCCACAGCTATTGCCTGTGGATCTCTTGACCTGGCGCAATACTTGTCCAGTTTCTTGTTGAGGCGAGACGCCATCATGTCTACCATTGGTCTTTCCCAACAGTTTATTAGCATGTGGAAGACTTCTGGATGAAGACCCCACTCTCCCGGGTGAATATCGTGTCTGCTGAGGAAGTCTGCTTCCCAGTTGTCCACGCCCGGGAAGAACACTGCTGACAGTGCTATTACGTGATTCTCCGCCCAGCGAAGAATCTTGGCAGCTTCTGCCATTGCACTCCTGCTTCTTGTGCCGCCCTGTCTGTTTACATGGGCGACCGCCGTGATGTTGTCCGACTGAATCAACACCGGTTTTCCTTGCAGGAGTGGTTCCGCCTGGCTTAGAGCATTTTAGATTGCTCTTAGTACCAGAATGTTTATGTGAAGAGACTTTTCCAGGTTCGTCCATACCCCCTGGAAGTTTCTTCCTTGTGTGACTGCTCCCCAACCTCTCAGGCTGGCGTCCGTGGTCACCAGGATCAAATCCTGTATGCCGAATCTGCGGCCCTCCAATAGATGAGCCTTTTGCAACCACCACAGAAGATATACCCTTGTCCTTGGCGACAGGGTTATTCGCAGGTGCATCTGAGGATGCGACCCTGACCATTTGTCCAACAGATCCCTTTGGAAAATTCTTGCATGGAATCTGCCGAATGGAATTGCTTCGTAAAAAGCCACCATTTTTCCCAGGACTCTTGTGCATTGATGTACAGACACCTTTCCTGGTTTTAGGAGGTTCCTGACAGGTCGGATAACTCCTTGGCTTTTTCCTCGGGAAGAAAAACCTTTTTCTGAACCGTGTCCAGAATCATCCCTAGGAACAGCAGACGTATCGTCGGAAAACAGCTGCGATTCTTGGAATATTTAGAATCCAGTCGTGCCCTTGAAGAACTACTTTAGATAGTGCTCTTCCGACCTCCAACTGTTCTCTGGAACTTGCCCTTTTTAGGTCGTGCAAGTAAGGGATAATTTAGATGCCTTTTTTCTTTGAAGAAACATCTTTTCGGCCATTACCTTGGTAAAAAGGCCCGGGGTGCCGTGGATAATTCAAACGGCATCGTCTGAAACTGATATTGACAGTTCTGTACCACGAACCAGAGGTACCCTTGATGAGAAGGACAAAATTTGGACATGGAGGTAATCCTTGATGTCCAGGGACACCATATAGTCCCCTTTTTTCCGGTTCGCTATCACTGCTCTGAGTGACTTTATCTCGATTTGAACCTTTTATGTAAGTGTTCAAAACATTTTAGATTTAGACTATGTGTCACCAAGCCGTCTGGCTTCAGTACCACAATATAGTGTGGAAAAATAATACCCTTTTCCTTGTCGTAGGAGGGGTACTTTGATTATCACCTGCTGGATATACAGCTTGTGAATTGTTTCCAATGCTGCCTCCCTGTCGGAGGGAGCCGTTGGTAAAGCAGACTTCAGGAACCTGCGAGGAGAAGATGTCTCGACTCTCCAATCTTTACCCCTGGGATAATACTCGTACGATCTAGGGGTCAACTTGCGAGTGATCCCACTGCGCCCTGAGACTCTTGAGACTACCCCCCCCACCTTGAGTCCGCTTGCACGGCCCCAGCGTCATGCTGAGGACTTGGCAGACGCGGTGGAGGGCTTCTTTTCCTGGGAAAGGGCTGCCTGCTGCAGTCTACTTCCCTTACCTCTATGTCTGGGCAGATATGACTGGCCTTTTGCCTGCATGCCCTCATGGGAAAGGAAAGATTGAGGCTGAAAAGACGGTGTCTTTTTTAGCTGAGATGTAACTTGGGGTAAAAAAGGTTGGATTTCCCAGCTGTTGCTGTGGTCCCCAGGTCCGATGGACCGACCCCCAAATAACTCCTTCCCTTTATACAGCAATACTTCCATCTGCCGTATGGGATCTGTATCACCTGACCACTGTCGTGTCCCTGACATCTTCTGGGAGATATGGACAACGCACTTATCTTGATGCCAGAGAGCAAATATCCCTCTGTGCATCTCACATACATATATATAGAATGCATCCTATTAAATGCTCTACATGAATAAAATATTTTCAGTCAGGGAATCCGACCAAGCCAACCCAGCACTGCATCTCCAGGCTGATGGCGATCGCTGGTCGCAGTATAACCACCGTATGTGTGTATATACTTTTTAGGATATTTTTCCAGCTTCCTATCAGCTGGCTCCTTGAGGGCGGCCGTATCTGGAGACGGTAACGCCACTTGATAAGCGTGTGAGCGCCTTATCACCCTAAGGGGTGTTTCCCAACGTACCCTAATTTCTGGCGGGAAAGGGTATAACGCCAATATTTGCTATCGGGGTAACCCTACGCATCATCACACACTTCATTTTATTTTATCTGATTCAGGAAAAACTACAGGTAGTTTTTTCACTCCCACATAATACCCTTTCTTGTGGTACTTGTAGTATCAGAAACACGTAACACCTCCTTCATTGCCCTTAACGTGTGGCCCTAATGAGAAATACGTTTGTTTATTCACCGTCGACACTGTATTCAGTGTCCGTGTCTGTGTCTGTGTCGACCGACTGAGGTAAATGGGCGTTTTTAAAACCCCTGACGGTGTTTCTGAGACGCCTGGACCGGTCCTAATAGATTGTCGGCCGTCTCATGTCGTCAACCGACCTTGCAGCGTGTTGACATTCTCACGTAATTCTCTAAATAAGCCATCCATTCCGGTGTCGACTCCCTAGAGAGTGACATCACCATTACAGGCAATTTCTCCGCCTCCTCACCAACATCGTCCTCATACATGTCGACACACACGTACCGACACACAGCACACACACCGGGAATGCTCTGACAGAGGACAGGACCCACTAGCCCTTTGGGGAGACAGAGGGAGAGTCTGCCAGCACACACCAAAAACGCTATAATTATATAGGGACAACCTTATATAAGTGTTTCTCCCTTATAGCATCTTTTATATATATATACAATATCGCCAAAATCAGTGCCCCCCCTCTCTGTTTTAACCCTGTTTCTGTAGTGCAGTGCAGGGGAGAGCCTGGGAGCCTTCTCTCCAGCTTTTCTGTGAGAGAAAATGGCGCTGTGTGCTGAGGAGATAGGCCCCGCCCCTTTTTCGGCGGGCTCGTCTCCCGCTATTTTTGAAGTTAGGCAGGGGTTAAATATCTCCATATAGCCTCTGTGGGCTATATGTGAGGTATTTTTTGCCTCTAATAAGGTTTTTATTTGCCTCTCAGAGCGCCCCCCCCAGCGCTCTGCACCCTCAGTGACTGTTGTGTGAAGTGTGCTGAGAGGAAAATGGCGCACAGCTGCAGTGCTGTGCGCTACCTTAAGAAGACTGAGGAGTCTTCAGCCGCCGATTTTGGACCTCTTCTCTCTTCAGCGTCTGCAAGGGGGCCGGCGGCGCGGCTCCGGTGACCATCCAGGCTGTACCTGTGATCGTCCCTCTGGAGCTAGTGTCCAGTAGCCAAGCAGCAAATCCACTCTGCACGCAGGTGAGTTCACTACTTCTCCCCTAAGTCCCTCGTTGCAGTGATCCTGTTGCCAGCAGGACTCACTGTAAAGTAAAAAACCTAAGCTAAACTTTCTCTAAGCAGCTCTTTAGGAGAGCCACCTAGATTGCACCCTTCTCGTTCGGGCACAAAATCTAACTGGAGTCTGGAGGAGGGTCATAGGGGGAGGAGCCAGTGCACACCACCTGATCTGGTAAAAGCTTTACTTTTTTGTGCCCTGTCTCCTGCGGAGCCGCTATTCCCCATGGTCCTTTCAGGAACCCCAGCATCCACTTAGGACGATAGAGAAAAAAGGATTTTAAAAACAGAAATGTCGGCCCTCTGAAAAGTATAATCATACATATGTACTCAGTACTTGGTTTGGGCCCCTATTGCATGAATTACTGCCTCAATGCGGCGTGGCATGGATTCTATCAGCCTGTGGCACTGCTGAGGTGTTATGGAAGACCACGATGCTTCAATAATGGCCTTCAGCTCTTCTGCATTGTTCAGTCTCATGTCTCATCTTTCTCTTGGCAACGCCCCATAGATTCTCTACGGGGTACAGGTCAGGCGGGTTTGCTGGCCAATCCAGCACAGTAATCCCATGGTCATTGAACCAGGTTTTGGTACTTTTGGCAGTGTGGGCAGGTGCCAAGTCCTGCTGGAAAATGAAGTCCGCATCTCTTCTGGACTTCTTAACGCTTTCGGTAGAGTAAAGCTGGTTGGAATTAAAATCTGGTAATGGATGAGAGCAAATGACATTCGATCATTTGCTCTAAAACACTGGAAAATGGACAAAACCCGCCATTCAGACACATTGGGGTCGATTCAATTCACAGACAGTTGAATATCGCCGGGAGTTAGCTCCCGTCGCTATTCAATTCAGCTCAAGTTAAGTTGGCGAAGGCCCGTTCTCCCGGACTTAACAGGTTGAATTGTCGGGAGAACAGGCATTCTCCGACTAAACTGCACGCCGCAATGCTGATTCCCGACAGAATCAGCCTTGCGGCAGCACTTTTGTCGGATTTCTTCTCTCATCCCCTGGGGGTGAGAGAAGAATTCCCGACAAATGAGGGTCACTTGTCGCTGTCGCTGCTATTCAACAGTCGGTGAATTGAAATCGACCCCATTGTCTGTTTGACACTTGTCAGTTTTCCCGTGTTTTGGAGCAAATGGTCTATTGTCATTTTCTCTCATACATTACCAACTCTTCATTTCAACCAACCAGATTTTGCAGATAATTGTATAGTGCAAGCCTAGCTTAAGCGTGAGTGTAATTTTTTTTTTTTTATTATTATTATTTTTTTTTGGGGGGGGGGGCAGCATCCCCTTTAAACGAGGGGAACCCCCAAATTTGCAGGTACTAAGAATAGGGCAGAGCAAGCATTTTTAGTACTTCACCATTTCCCAGTTATACGAATGTATCTGTAGTGCAAAGCGACATGGTTTGCGATTCTGCAGAATAAAAACATTAGACAAACTGTAATTATGCTGAAATAAAGCATAAACAAATGTGAATGCACTGAATTAGCAGTAAAGAGTCACATCTGCTTAGTGATTCAGACAAGTGCACAGCTGCACTATTAACCAGAACAATTAGATGTAAAAGAATTCAGCATTTCATACCAAGTTTAGCAGTTTCATCACACACATAATGAACACATTATTCTGGATAACAAAATATTTAGTGCTCAAACACCACACGGTTACAGTTGCCAAACAGTAAAAAGGTCTCCAAACCAATAAATACGATAATGAAAAGGAATACGACTATGCAAATTGTACAGCCTATAACTCCAGCGACAAAAAACACTGCTCATCTCCAGCATATCACTGCATCTCCCGAGAAGGGCCCATGGGCAATATTCAGGCATGCAACGGTTATATAACAGCCTGCGTAGGAACACCCTATCGCTGAGAACCAAACAAGCACTGCCACATAAGGCAAAGTACAGCGTTACAAAGGCAGACAAAAGCTGCACGAGAGAACTAGGAATAGAAAACAGGAGGTCAACATAGATGGCTACAGAAAAAAAAAACACTAGGACAATCAACAATGCTCTCAATTGTGCAACAAAGGTGTTCCATGTAGTTTCAAAATGAAACCTGGAATATAAAACCCCTTTATAGATGATGCTACACCTATATATGAAGACTAATGTCTACCTAGCAGCATGATCGGTTGTGGGTTTTAATTTCTGCTTAATTTCCATCATCATTAGTAAAAGCATGTAAACTGGAAAAGGGCTGAAAATCGCTACCGACCTCTATGTACTGTAGATAAGGGTTCAGCACATCATCAGACTTCCATTCTACAGAAGAACACTAGCCCAAGCAGCTCACCGTATAGCATTACAAAAGTGACACGTGTGTGCTCGGGTGTGATACGCAATGGCAGTGGTCAGGATGCCAGCGGTCACATGACAGACCACGGCATCCTGACTGTTAGAATGCCGACAGGGGATGGGGTAATTAATTTAGAAATAAAATTAATATAGCCACCTGGGCTGGCGGCAGGGGCAAAGGACACAGGGGAGTGGTGTAGGCTATGGTTAGTTCCAGGGGGTGGTGGCTAGGGCTAAGGTCACGGGGTGGCAGCTACAGTTAACCTCCCCTATGATGTCAATCTGCGGTCTCCTTCCCTCCGCTGCTGTGTTGGAGGGACACGGAGGGCACTGCGCGCGCCTCTCCAGTGTCCCTCCTGGCTCTCCGGCCGGTCTAATAAAGGAAGTGCCGTTCGTGAGCTCTGATTGGCTCACGAACCGGCACTTCCTTTATTAGACCCGCAGGTGAGCCAGGAAGGACACGGGAGAGGCGCGCGCTGTGCCCTCTGTGTCCCTCCAACACAAAGGAGCGGGGGGGGGGGGGATAGGGGAGCAGGCACTGTGGGGTAATATCTGGCACTGGGGGCATGTACCTGGTGGCACTGTGGGGGAATATCTGGCACTGGGGGCATATACCTGGCACTGTGGGGCAATATCTGGCACAGGGGGGAGCAGGCACTGAGGGGGCTTATGTGACACTGTGGGGGAAAATCTGGCACTGGGGGCATATACCTGGCACTATGGGGGAATATCTGGCACTGGGGGGAGAAGGCACTGAGGGGGCATATGTGGCACTGTGGGGGAATATCTGGCACTGGGGGCAAATACCTGGCACTGTGGGGGAATACCTGGCACTGGGGGGGAATATCTGGCACTGGGGGGAGCAGGCACTGAGGGGGCATATGTGGCACTGTGGGGAATATCTGGCACTGGGGGCAAATACCTGGCACTGGGGGGGAATATCTGGCACTGGGGGGGAATATCTGGCACTGGGGGGAGCAGGCACTGAGGGGGCATATGTGGCACTGTGGGGGAATATCTAGCACTGGGGGCATATACCTGGCACTGTGGGGGAATATCTGGCACTGGGGGGGTATATTTGGCACTGGGGGCGTATACCTGGCACTGGGGGGGGAATATCTGGCACTGGGGGGGAATATCTGGCACTGGGGGGGAATATCTGGCACTGGGGGGGAATATCTGGCACTGGGGGGGGAATATCTGGCACTGGGGGGGGAATATCTGGCACTGGGGGAATATCTGGCACTGGGAGCACGACCCTACCAACAAGCACTACCCCCTAGCAACGAGCATGACACCCAGTGCATGAAACCCCTGGCAACTAGCATGACACCCTGAGCATGAAAATCCCTGGCACCGTGCATGGAACCAAGAGCATGAAACCCCTGGCAACGAGCAGGTAATTTAAAAGTAATTAGAAGCCTTACTGTAGAACTTAATGTGTAATGGGCATTACGGTGTGTGGCATAATGTATCACGGACATTGCGGTGTGTGTCATAATGTGTCAGGCATTACGGTGTGTTGTATACTATATCACGAGCATTGTGGTACGTGGTATAATGTCTCAGGGTCATTGCGGTGTGTGTCATAATGTGTCACAGACATTGTATGTGCTATAATGTATCAGGGGCATTGCAGTGTGTAGCATAATGTATAACGGGCATTGCGATTCCTGTCATAATGTGTCACAGGCATTACGGTGTGTGGCATAATGTGTCGGGGGCATTACAGTGTGTGCATATTGTGTCATGTGCATTGTTGTGTGTGGCATAATGTCTAAGGGCCATTGCAGTATGTGGCATAATGTATACTGGGCATTACTATAAGGAGGAAAAATGACAAATAATGTAAGGGGCATGAATCAGGATTATTTTTCTTTCCTGTGGTGGCTAAAGTCTGGGCATGCAGGTTGCAAAACTGGGGTATAAGGTAGTCTTTTACTAGTGACAATTATGGGGGGGGGGGGCGCCGAAGAATTTTTTGGCTTGGGGGAGAAAAATTTCTAGTTACGTTACCGTAAAAAATGCAGAGCTTAGAATCGTATCGGCCGTCGGGCAGCTCGGCAGCCAGTCGGGTAATATGTAGGACCCTTTACATATCGGGAAGTAAGAGAATTAGTAAAAAGTTAGTCAGTGAGGACTTAGCAAAAATAAGAATTTACTTACCGATAATTCTATTTCTCATAGTCCGTAGTGGATGCTGGGAACTCCGAAAGGACCATGGGGAATAGCGGCTCCGCAGGAGACTGGGCACAAAAGTAAAAGCTTTAGGACTACCTGGTGTGCACTGGCTCCTCCCCCTATGACCCTCCTCCAAGCCTCAGTTAGGATACTGTGCTCGGACGAGCGTACACAATAAGGAAGGATTTTGAATCCCGGGTAAGACTCATACCAGCCACACCAATCACACCGTACAACTTGTGATCTGAACCCAGTTAACAGCATGATAACAGAGGAGACTCTGAAAAGATGGCTCACAACAATAATAACCCGATTTTTGTAACAATAACTATGTACAAGTATTGCAGACAATCCGCACTTGGGATGGGCGCCCAGCATCCACTACGGACTATGAGAAATAGAATTATCGGTAAGTAAATTCTTATTTTCTCTGACGTCCTAGTGGATGCTGGGAACTCCGAAAGGACCATGGGGATTATACCAAAGCTCCCAAACGGGCGGGAGAGTGCGGATGACTCTGCAGCACCGAATGAGAGAACTCCAAGTCCTCCTCAGCCAGGGTATCAAATTTGTAGAATTTAGCAAACGTGTTTGCCCCTGACCAAGTAGCTGCTCGGCAAAGTTGTAAAGACGAGACCGTTCGGGCATCCGCCCAAGATGAGCCCACTTTCCGTGTGGAATGGGCTTTTACAGATTTTGGCTGTGGCAGGCCTGCCACAGAATGTGCAAGCTGAATTGTACTACAAATCCAACGAGCAATAGTCTGCTTAGAAGCAGGAGCACCCAGCTTGTTGGGTGCATACAGGATAAACAGAGAGTCAGATTTTCTGACTCCAGCCGTCCTGGAAACATATATTTTCAGGGCCCTGACTACGTCCAGCAACTTGGAATCCTCCAAGTCCCTAGTAGCCGCAGGTACCACAATAGGCTGGTTTAAGTGAAACGCTGAAACCACCTTAGGGAGAAATTGAGGACGAGTCCTCAATTCTGCCCTGTCCGTATGAAAAATTAGGTAAGGGCTTTTATAGGATAAAGCCGCCAATTCTGAGACACGCCTGGCTGAAGCCAGGGCTAACAGCATTACCACTTTCCATGTGAGATATTTTAAGTCCACAGTGGTGAGTGGTTCAAACCAATGTGATTTTAGGAACCCCAAAACTACATTGAGATCCCAAGGTGCCACTGGAGGCACAAAAGGAGGCTGTATATGCAGTACCCCCTTGACAAACGTCTGAACTTCAGGAACTGAAGCTAGTTCTTTCTGGAAGAATATCGACAGGGCCGAAATTTGAACCTTAATGGACCCTAATTTTAGGCCCATAGACAGTCCTGTTTGCAGGAAATGCAGGAAACGACCCAGTTGAAATTCCTCTGTAGGGGCCTTCCTGGCCTCACACCACGCAACATATTTACGCCAAATACGGTGATAATGTTGCACAGTTACATCCATCCTGGCTTTGATCAGGGTAGGGATGACTTCATCCGGAATGCCTTTTTCCTTCAGGATCCGGCGTTCAACCACCATGCCGTCAAACGCAGCCGCGGTAAGTCTTGGAACAGACAGGGTCCCTGCTGGAGCAGGTCCTTTCTTAGAGGCAGAGGCCACGGGTCCTCCGTGAGCATCTCTTGAAGTTCCGGGTACCAAGTCCTTCTTGGCCAATCCGGAGCCACGAGTATAGTCCTTACTCCTCTCCTTCTTATGATTCTCAGTACCTTGGGTATGAGAGGCAGAGGAGGGAACACATACACTGACTGGTACACCCACGGTGTTACCAGAGCGTCCACAGCTATTGCCTGAGGGTCCCTTGACCTGACGCAATATCTGTCCAGTTTTTTGTTGAGGCGGGACGCCATCATGTCCACCTTTGGTTTTTCCCAACGGTTCACAATCATGTGGAAGACTTCTGGGTGAAGTCCCCACTCCCCCGGGTGGAGGTCGTGTCTGCTGAGGAAATCTGCTTCCCAGTCGTCCACTCCCGGAATGAACACTGCTGACAGTGCTATCACATGATTTTCCGCCTAGCGAAAAATCCTTGCAGTTTTGCCACTGCCCTCCTGCTTCTTGTGCCGCCCTTTCTGTTTACGTGGGCGACTGCCGTGATGTTATCCCACTGGATCAATACCGGCTGACCTTGAAGCAGAGGTCTTGCTAAGCTTAGAGCATTATAAATTTGCTCTTAGCTCCAGTATATTTATGTGGAGAGAATTCTCCAGACTTGATCACACTCCCTGGAAATTTTTTCCCTGTGTGACTGCTCCCCAGCCTCTCAGGCTGGCCTCCGTGGTCACCAGCATCCAATCCTGAATGCCGAATCTGCGGCCCTCTAGAAGATGAGCACTCTGTAATCACCACAGGAGAGACACCCTTGTCCTTGGATATAGGGTTATCCGCTGATGCATCTGAAGATGCGATCCGGACCATTTGTCCAGCAGATCCCACCGAAGAGTTCTTGCGTGAAATCTGCCGAATGTAATCGCTTCGTAATAAGCCACCATTTTTACCAGGACTCTTGTGCAATGATGCACTGACACTTTTCCTGGTTTTAGGAGGATCCCGATTAGCTCGGATAACTCCCTGGCTTTCTCCTCTGGGAGAAACACCTTTTTCTGGACTGTGTCCAGAATCATCCCTAGGACCAGCAGACGTGTCGTCGGAACAACTGCGGTTTTGGAATATTTAGAATCCACCCGTGCTGTCGTAGAACTACTTGAGATAGTGCTACTCCGACCTCCAACTGTTCTCTGGACCTTGTTCTTATCAGGAGGTCGTCCATTTTCTTTTAAGACGAATCCTCATTTCGGTCATTACCTTGGTAAGGACCCGGGGTGCCTTGGACAATCCAACGGCATCGTCTGAAACTGATAGTGACAGTTCTGTACCACGAACCTGAGGTACCCTTGGTGAGAAAGGCAAATTTTGGGACATGGAGGTAAGCATCCCTGATGTCCCGGGACACCATATAGTCCCCTTCTTCCCGGTTCGCTATCACTGCTCTGAGTGACTGCATCTGGATTTGAACCTTTGTAAGTGTTCAAATATTTCAGATTTAGAATAGGTCTCACCTAGCCTTCTGGCTTCAGTACCACCATATAGTGTGGAATAATACCCCTTTCCTTGTTGTAGGAGGGGTAATTTTATTATCACCTGCTGGGAATACAGCTTGTGAATTGTTTTCAATACTGCCTCCCTGTCGGAGGGAGACATTGGTACAGCAGACTACAGGAACCTGCGAGGGGGAAACGTCTCGACATTCCAATCTGTACCCCTTGGATACTACTTGTAGGATCCAGGGGTCCTGTACGGTCCCAGCGTCATGCTGAGAACTTGGTAGAAGCGGTGGAGGGCTTCTGTTCCTGGGAATGGGCTGCCTGCTGCAGTCTTCTTCCCTTTCCTCTATCCCTGGGCAGATATGACTCTTATAGGGACGAAAGGACTGAGGCTGAAAAGACGGTGTCTTTTTCTGCAGAGATGTGACTTAGGGTAAAAAACGGTGGATTTTCCAGCAGTTGCCGTGGCCACCAGGTCCCATGGACCGACCCCAAATAATTCCTCCCCTTTATACGGCAATACATCTTTGTGCCGTTTGGAATCTGCATCACCTGACCACTGTCGTGTCCATAAACATCTTCTTGCAGATATGGACATCGCATTTACTCTTGATGCCAGAGTGCAAATATCCCTCTGCGCATCTCGCATATATAGAAATGCATCCTTTAAATGCTCTTATAGTCAATAAAATACTGTCCCTGTCAAGGGTATCAATATTTTTAGTCAGGGAATCCGACCAAGCCACCTCAGCTCTGCACATCCAGGCTGAGGCGATCGCTGGTCGCAGTATAACACCAGCATGTGTGTGTATACTTTTTAGGATATTTTCCAGCCTCCTATCAGCTGGCTCCTTAAGTACGGCCCTATCTGTAGATGGTACCGCCACTTGTTCTGATAAGCATGTGAGCGCCTTATCCACCCTAAGGGGTGTTTCCCAACGCGCCCTAACTTCTGGCGGGAAAGGGTATACCGCCAATAATTTTCTATCGGGGGAAACCCACGCATCTCACACACTTCATTTAATTTATCTGATTCAGGAAAAACTACAGGTAGTTATTTCACATCCCACATAATACCCTTTTTTGTGGTACTTGTAGTATCAGAAATATGTAACACCTCCTTCATTGCCCTTAACGTGTGGCCCTAAAGGAAAATACGTTTGTTTCTTCACCGTCGACACTGAAATCAGTGTCCGTGTCTGGGTCTGTGTCGACCGACTGAGGTAAATGGGCGTTTTACAGCCCCTGACGGTGTTTGAGACGCCTGGACAGGTACTAATTTGTTCGCCGGCCGTCTCATGTCGTCAACCGGCTTGCAGCGTGTTGACATTATCACGTAATTCCATAAATAAGCCATCCATTCCGGTGTCGACTCCCTAGAGAGTGACATCACCATTACAGGCAATTTGCTCCGCCTCCTCACCAACATTTTCCTCATATATGTCGACACACACGTACCGACATACAGCACACACATAGGGAATGCTCTGATAGAGGACAGGACCCACTAGCCCTTTGGGGAGACAGAGGGAGAGTTTGCCAGCACACACCAAAACGCTATAATTATACAGGGACAACCTTTATATAAGTGTTCCTCCCTTATAGCATTTTAATATATTTATATCGCCAAATCAGTGCCCCCCCTCTCTGTTTTAACCCTGTTTCTGTAGTGCAGTGCAGGGGAGAGCATGGGAGCCTTCCCACCAGCATTTCTGTGAGGGAAAATGGCGCTGTGTGCTGAGGAGAATAGGCCCCGCCCCCTTTTCGGTGGGCTTCTTCTCCGGAGTCTGTGATATCTGGCAGGGGTTAAATACATCCATATAGCCTCAAGGGCTATATGTGATGTATTTTTCGCCATACAGGTATTATACATTGCTGCCCAGGGCGCCCCCCCCCCCCCCCCCCGCGCCCTGCACCCTCCGTGACCGCTGTGTGAAGTGTGCTGACAACAATGGCGCACAGCTGCAGTGCTGTGCGCTACCTGATGAAGACTGAAAGTCTTCTGCCGCCTGGTTCCGGACCTCTTCAATCTTCAGCATCTGCAAGGGGGGTCGGCGGCGCGGCTCCGGGACGAACCCCAGGGCGAGACCTGTGTTCCGACTCCCTCTGGAGCTAATGGTGTCCAGTAGCCTAAGAAGCCAATCCATCCTGCACGCAGGTGAGTTCACTTCTCTCCCCTAAGTCCCTCGATGCAGTGAGCCTGTTGCCAGCAGGACTCACTGAAAATAAAGAACCTAAAAACTTTTTCTAAGCAACTCTTTAAGAGAGCCACCTAGATTGCACCCTGCTCGGACGGGCACAAAAACCTAACTGAGGCTTGGAGGAGGGTCATAGGGGGAGGAGCCAGTACACACCATGTGATCCTAAAAGCTTACTTTTTGTGCCCTGTCTCCTGCGGAGCCGCTATTCCCCATGGTCCTGACGGAGTCCCCAGCATCCACTAGGACGTTAGAGAAAAGGAGGAAACGTGCTATTATGATGGTTCTCAAGCTTGGTCCTCAAACAGTTCACGTTTTCTAGGTCACTGGTGGACTCATTACTCATTTTAAAAGATCCACAGATGGAGCTAGTTATTTCACTTGTGATTCTGTGAGGAAACCTGGAAAACATGTACTATTTGGGGTTCCCGAGGACAGATTTTTTTTCTTTTTTTATCTTAGCTTTAGTCTTAAAGACATTTTAAACTTTACAGGTGGAATTCAATTGGTGTTTTTTTTTAGCTGCGATAATTAATGGGCGCCCAATGTTTAAATTCAGTTGTTTGTGGGCCCTTTATCACGCCTTATTAGACCGGTTTAGCTGCGTAGAGCAGCTACACCAGACTAAAGTAATGGTCGCAACGTGAAAAGTCCCATTTGGGCACCCAAATAAGTCATTTTTACCTCATTTCAGCTCACCAAATCAGGAGGCTGCAAGTTGAAATGCCGCCAGCTTTTCGCAACCGAACGGAGCATCAATTGAATTACTCTGTTGGGTTCCTGGCACTGACAGCTCCCGTGTGCAACAATTGAATTCTGCTGAAAGCTTATGATAAATATGGGGGAATTCAATTGTTTTGTGGACGCCCATCAGAGTAGTTAAATTGTGTGTGTCCCCCCCTCCATGGGCGCGAGTACTCGCCCATTAGTAACGCGTTTAGCAGCGCAAAGTCGCTAAACCAGTCTAAAATACTGCTTCGGGTGCCCAACGGGCTGATTTATTGCAGATTTCAGCCCACTACCTCAGTGGGCTGTGAGCGGAAATGTTTCACATTCTCTCCCCCCCACAACCCCATCACTGCCATTTAAGCTCCGTCGGGCCCATGGGGTTGGACAACTGAATAACTGAACACTCAGGGTTAGTCACTGCTGGACCTCCAGGAATGTTCTGCCGACATTCTAATTATGTCCACATCTCATCAGTGTCGACATAATGAATTTCGATGTGGTCATTGTTAACTCACTGCTTGTCGTCATTACGATATGGAACCCCACAATACATTTTCAGGCTCATGTTTATAGAATATCTCGATTATACATACAACATTGCTTGTTAGCCACAGCGCCTCACATACTGTAGCATAATAAAGCTAAGCAGCTCTCCTTCACACACTGTATGGCATCTTAATCATAATGGCTAAGCACTGCAGAAGACACAGTTCAATCAATAGCTTGAGCTTTACAGATATTGCTACGATATGAATTGCTATGCAAAAAGGAGTAGGCTTTCTTCTATGAAAAACCACTTCAAATCTATGCGATTATAGTGGGTTTATTATACATGTCCTCTAGAGCTAGGCAATGAGAGTCATTAATCTGTATTTGAAATACTCCGTTCACAGTGGTATCCCTCTTTCCTGTGCTAATTGGAGAGCAAGTAATGACTGACTATGTAACCATGTTTCTGAGCATATTCAAACATCTATTTACTAACAAAGCCCTGGTACACAGGGTGCCCATATTGCATACATGCAGTATATAGAATTGGGAACAATTAATCCAATGAGGGACGCTGGGCCTGATTCAGAGGCATTGCCGGCGCTGCAAAAATATGTTTATGTCACAAGAGGAGTCTGAACGAGAAAAAATTAAAATAAGACGCCTTTTACAGGCATTGCAGGTCTGAGTGCTACATCTGAAGACGCAGCATCAAATTACTATAGCGACAAACGGTTGCGATATTTAATGTCAACCCCCATCTGAGTAAGTCTATGTCTCAGGATGGGTGACAGAACCCAGTGTCAGAAAAAGCAGACCTTGGCCTCAGCACTCCCAGGAAAAGGGGGTGACATGCCCTAGTTTTTTCGTAATGCTGTCCAGCGCTGCCTCCATATGGCCGCAGCCTGTTAATTAGGTTGTGGTTTAGAAAGCCGTTCGTGCGCTGACAGAGAACCCCTCCTGCGCATGCGCAGTCCACCCACCATTGGAGTTATACGTGAAGCATCTGGTTTGCATACATCACTGAATCGGGCTCTCAGCTCACCAAACATGGAACGGGGCATTTCAGATATCCCTTATGTAAGAAAGTCTTTGTCGGGTATTCAATTGTTTGAAAAACGTCAGTTGGGTGTCTGCTCTTCCGTATCTAATAGACCGGGAAAAAAACACAGACACCCAAATGACTTTTCAAACAATTGAATTCCACCCTGAGTGGAATTCAATTAGCTGCAGAGTTCACCCCACAACAAATTGCCGTGCCGGAGGTATTCAATTATAGCAGGGGAACACCCAGCACACAAGTCCCCACAGGTAGACTGAACCTCACAGTTCATGGAGCTGTGAGGTAGTGTCTTTGGAAAAACACAAATACTGGGTTAGCTCGCAGGAAAAAATAAGAATTTACTTACCGATAATTCTATTTCTCGGAGTCCGTAGTGGATGCTGGGGTTCCTGAAAGGACCATGGGGAATAGCGGCTCCGCAGGAGACAGGGCACAAAAAAGTAAAGCTTTACTAGGTCAGGTGGTGTGCACTGGCTCCTCCCCCTATGACCCTCCTCCAGACTCCAGTTAGGTACTGTGCCCGGACGAGCATACACAATAAGGGAGGCATTTTGAATCCCGGGTAAGACTCATACCAGCCACACCAATCACACCGTACAACTTGTGATCTAAACCCAGTTAACAGTATGACAACAGAAAGGGCCTCTTAAAGATGGCTCCTTAACAATAACCCGAATTAGTTAACAATAACTATGTACAAGTATTGCAGATAATCCGCACTTGGGATGGGCGCCCAGCATCCACTACGGACTCCGAGAAATAGAATTATCGGTAAGTAAATTCTTATTTTCTCTATCGTCCTAAGTGGATGCTGGGGTTCCTGAAAGGACCATGGGGATTATACCAAAGCTCCCAAACGGGCGGGAGAGTGCGGATGACTCTGCAGCACCGAATGAGAGAACTCCAGGTCCTCCTTTGCCAGGGTATCAAATTTGTAAAATTTTACAAACGTGTTCTCCCCCGACCACGTAGCTGCTCGGCAGAGTTGTAATGCCGAGACCCCTCGGGCAGCCGCCCAAGATGAGCCCACCTTCCTTGTGGAGTGGGCTTTTACAGTTTTAGGCTGTGGCAGGCCTGCCACAGAATGTGCAAGTTGAATTGTGTTACAAATCCAACGAGCAATCGACTGCTTAGAAGCAGGTGCGCCCAACTTGTTGGGTGCATACAATATAAACAGCGAGTCAGATTTTCTGACTCCAGCCGTCCTTGCAATGTATATTTTTAAGGCTCTGACAACGTCCAACAACTTGGAGTCCTCCAAGTCGCTAGTGGCCGCAGGCACCACAATAGGTTGGTTCAGATGAAATGCTGATACCACTTTAGGGAGAAAATGCGGACGAGTCCGCAGTTCTGCCCTATCCGAATGGAAGATTAGATAAGGACTTTTATAAGATAAAGCCGCCAATTCAGATACTCTCCTGGCAGAGGCCAGGGCTAGTAACATAGTCACTTTCAATGTGAGATATTTCAAATCCACCTTTTTCAATGGTTCAAACCAATGGGATTTGAGGAAATCTAAAACTACATTTAGATCCCACGGTGCCACCGGAGGCACCACAGGAGGCTGTATATGCAGTACTCCCTTGACAAAAGTCTGGACCTCAGGGACAGAGGCCAATTCTTTTTGGAAGAATATTGACAGGGCCGAAATTTGAACCTTAATGGATCCCAATTTGAGACCCATAGATAATCCTGATTGCAGGAAATGTAGGAAACGACCCAGTTGGAATTCCTCCGTCGGAACCCTCCGATCCTCGCACCACGCTACATATTTTCGCCAAATGCGGTGATAATGTTTCACGGTGACTTCCTTCCGTGCCTTAATCAAGGTAGGAATGACTTCTTCTGGAATGCCTTTCCCTTTTAGGATCTGGCGTTCAACCGCCATGCCGTCAAACGCAGCCGCGGTAAGTCTTGAAAAAGACAGGGACCCTGCTGTAGCAGGTCCCTTCTCAGAGGTAGAGGCCACGGTTCGTCCGTGAGCATCTCTTGAAGTTCCGGATACCAAGTCCTTCTCGGCCAATCCGGAACCACTAGTATTGTTCTTACTCTTCCTTGCCGTATGATCTTCAATACCTTTGGTATGAGCGGCAGAGGAGGAAACACATACACTGACTGGTACACCCAAGGAGTTACCAGTGCGTCCACAGCTATTGCCTGTGGATCTCTTGACCTGGCGCAATATTTGTCCAGTTTCTTGTTGAGGCGAGACGCCATCATGTCTACAATTGGTCTTTCCCAACGGTCTATTAACATGTTGAAGACTTCTGGATGTAGACCCCACTCTCCCGGATGAAGATCGTGTCTGCTGAGGAAGTCTGCTTCCCAGTTGTCCACGCCCGGGATGAACACTGCTGACAGTGCTATCACGTGATTCTCCGCCCAGCGAAGAATCTTGGCAGCTTCTGCCATTGCACTCCTGCTTCTTGTGCCGCCCTGCCTGTTTACATGGGCGACCGCCGTGATGTTGTCCGACTGAATCAACACCGGCTTTCCTTGCAGGAGAAGTTCCGCCTGGCTTAGAGCATTGTAGATTGCTCTTAGTTCCAGAATGTTTATGTGAAGAGACTTTTCCAGACTCGTCCATACTCCCTGGAAGTTTCTTCCTTGTGTGACTGCTCCCCAGCCTCTCAGGCTGGCGTCCGTGGTCACCAGGATCCAATCCTGAATGCCGAATCTGCGGCCTTCTAATAGGTGAGCCTTCTGCAACCACCACAGAAGTGACACCCTTGTCTTTGGTGACAGGGTTATTCGCAGGTGCATCTGCAGATGCGACCCTGACCATTTGTCCAACAGATCCCTTTGGAATATTCTTGCATGGAATCTGCCGAATGGAATTGCTTCGTAAGAAGCCACCATTTTTCCCAGGACTCTTGTGCATTGATGTACTGACACTTTTCCTGGTTTTAGGAGGTTCCTGACCAGATCGGATAACTCCTTGGCTTTTTCCTCTGGAAGGAAAACCTTTTTCTGAACCGTGTCCAGAATCATTCCTAGGAACAGCAGACGAGTTGTCGGGATTAAATGGGATTTTGGAATATTCAGAATCCACCCGTGTTGTCTTAGCACCTCTTGAGATAGTGCTAAAGCTGTCTCCAGCTGTTCTCTGGACCTTGCCCTTATTAGGAGATCGTCCAAGTATGGGATAACTAATACGCCTTTTCTTCGAAGAAGAATCATCATCTCGGCCATTACCTTGGTAAAGACCCGAGGCGCCGTGGACAATCCGAACGGCAGCGTCTGAAACTGATAGTGACAGTTTTGAACAATGAACCTGAGGTACCCCTGGTGTGCGGGGTAAATCGGAACGTGTAGATACGCATCCTTGATGTCCAAGGATACCATAAAGTCCCCTTCTTCCAGGTTCGCTATCACTGCTCTGAGTGACTCCATCTTGAACTTGAACTTTTTTATGTAGAGGTTCAAGGACTTCAGATTTAGAATAGGCCTTACCGAGCCATCCGGCTTCGGTACCACAAATAGAGTGGAATAATACCCCTTTCCTTGTTGTAATAGGGGTACTTTGACTATCACCTGCTGAGCGTACAGCTTGTGAATGGCTTCCAACACCCTCTCCCTTTCGGAAGAGACGGTTGGTAAGGCAGACTTCAGGAAACGATGAGGAGGATCCGTCTCTAATTCCAACCTGTACCCCTGAGATATTATCTGCAGGATCCAGGGGTCTACCTGCGAGTGAGCCCACTGCGCGCTGTAATTTTTGAGACGGCCCCCCACTGTCCCCGAGTCCGCTTGAGAGGCCCCAGCGTCATGCTGAGGTTTTTGCAGGAGCCGGGGAGGGCTTCTGTTCCTGGGAAGGAGCTGCCTGTTGGTGTCTCTTCCCTCTTCCTCTGCCTCGTGGCAGGTACGACAAGCCCTTTGCTCTCTTATTTTTGTAGGAGCGAAAAGGCTGCGGTTGAAAGGTCGGTGCCTTTCTCTGTTGGGGAGTGACTTGAGGTAAAAAAGTGGATTTCCCGGCAGTAGCCGTGGCCACCAAGTCTGATAGACCAACTCCAAATAACTCCTCCCCTTTATACGGCAAAACCTCCATGTGACGTTTTGAATCCGCATCGCCTGTCCACTGTCGTGTCCATAAGGCTCTTCTGGCTGAAATGGACATAGCACTCACCCGAGATGCCAGTGTGCAAATATCCCTCTGTGCATCACGCATATAGATAAATGCATCCTTTATTTGTTCTAACGACAGTAAAACATTGTCCCTATCTAGGGTATCAATATTTTCAATCAGGGATTCTGACCAAACTACTCCAGCACTGCACATCCAGGCAGTTGCTATAGCTGGTCGTAGTATAACACCTGCATGTGTGTATATATTCTTTTGAATAACTTCCATCTTTCTATCTGATGGATCCTTAAGTGCGGCCGTCTCAGGAGAGGGTAACGCCACTTGTTTGGATAAGCGTGTGAGCGCCTTGTCCACCTTAGGGGGTGTTTCCCAGCGCGCCCTAACCTCTGGCGGGAAAGGGTATAATGCCAATAACTTTTTTGAAATTATCAACTTTTTATCAGGAGCAACCCACGCTTCATCACACACGTCATTTAATTCTTCTGATTCAGGAAAAACTGTTTGTAGTTTTTTCACACCATACATAATACCCTGTTTTACGGTATCTGTAGTATCAGCTAAATGTAACGTCTCCTTCATTGCCAAAATCATATAACGTGTGGCCCTACTGGAAAATACGTTTGAATTTCTACCGTCGTCACTGGAATCAGTGCCCGTGTCTGGGTCTGTGTCGACCGACTGAGGCAAAGGGCGTTTTACAGCCCCTGACGGTGTTTGAGGCGCCTGGACAGGCATTAATTGATTGTCCGGCCGCCTCATGTCCTCAACTGACTGTTTAAGGGAAGATAAACCATCACGTAATTCCACAAATAAAGGCATCCATTCTGGTGTCGACCCCCTGGGGGGTGACATCTGCATATTTGGCAATTGCTCCGCCTCCACACCAATATCGTCCTCATACATGTCGACACCACGTACCGACACACACCGCAAACTCACAGGGAATGCTCTAATGAAGACAGGACCCACTAGCCCTTTTGGGGAGACAGAGGGAGAGTCTGCCAGCACACACCACAAAGCGCTATATATACAAGGGATATCCTTATATTAAGTGCTCCCTTATAGCTGCTTTAATATATATATATATAGCCATTAATGTGCCCCCCCTCTCTGTTTTACCCTGTTTCTGTTGCAGGGGAGAGACCTGGGAGCCGTTCTGACCAGCGGAGCTGTGACAGAAAATGGCGCCGTGTGCTGAGGAGATAGGCCCCGCCCCTTTTTCGGCGGGTTCTTCTCCCGCTATTTTTCCAGTCAGGCAGGGGTTAAATATCTCCATATAGCCCCTATGGGCTATATGTGAGGTATTTTTAGCCTTGTATAAGGTTTATATTTGCCTCTCAGAGCGCCCCCCCCAGCGCTCTGCACCCTCAGTGACTGCCCAGTGAAGTGTGCTGAGAGGAAAATGGCGCACAGCTGCAGTGCTGTGCGCTACCTTATGAAGACTGAGGAGTCTTCAGCCGCCGGTTTCCGGACCTCTTCACGCTTCAGCATCTGCAAGGGGGTCGGCGGCGCGGCTCCGGGACCGGACTCCACGGCTGGGCCTGTGTTCGATCCCTCTGGAGCTAATGGTGTCCAGTAGCCAAGCAGCAAATCCACTCTGCATGCAGGTGAGTTTACTACTTTCCCCCTAAGTCCCACGTTGCAGTGATCCTGTTGCCAGCAGGACTCACTGTAAAGAAAAAAACCTAAACTAAACTTTCTCTAAGCAGCTCTTTAGGAGAGCCACCTAGATTGCACCCTTCTCGTTCGGGCACAAAATCTAACTGGAGTCTGGAGGAGGGTCATAGGGGGAGGAGCCAGTGCACACCACCTGACCTAGTAAAGCTTTACTTTTTTGTGCCCTGTCTCCTGCGGAGCCGCTATTCCCCATGGTCCTTTCAGGAACCCCAGCATCCACTTAGGACGATAGAGAAATACCCATTAATTCCGCAGTTTATTCTGAGACAGTGAGTTTCCATGCCTGAATCCCAATTTTTTTGTCACAGGAAAAAAGAAATTTATCTGAATAGCCTTTACCCATGCCGCAGGGATTTTTACTGCCAATTAGTCATGTGGTAAACACCGTGGCTAATTGAATACCCTGTTTATCTTACAAAGCAGCAGACGATCCTGACTGAGCAGGGAATGCATACTTAAACTATCTGATAAAGTGAAGAGTCCCCACAGAAACACACAGTGTGCTATAATTTAGCCGTTGAAGAAATTGGCAAGCGGCTGTACACAGGCAGAAATTGCTGGTCTTCCTTAAATGAGATTATAGCTAGTTATCAAAAGAGGTCATCTAGACAAGTGCCAATCAGATCCCATTCTGTGTGTGGTTTCCACACAGCTGTACGGACAAATTACAATCATCTGCCATCTGTTTTGCATCTGCATTTACCATGCTAAATAAAAACAAGTTGCAGCAACGCAGCTGCTATTACAGTATTAATCAATTAAAGAACATTTCATTGCACACACAGTCTGGACTGAACTGCACGCCAACTAAAAGAACACTATATACACCAAATGAACATATGAAAATATCAGCAGCTACTCTGCTGTGTGCTGTAACTGAGAACTTCCAGCAACTGGTGAGAACTAAATATTAAAATGTACGTGCAGAACTGGGTGAGAACACACAACGCCATGAAGCATAATCCCATAAACGGACTCGGAATGAATACTACAAGTGTGACTATTTCACACAATTGACTACAAGGCGTGTTTATGAGCTAAGCAAGCCATGGCTTCTCGTCATGTCGCACCGCCCGAGGGAGTAGTACAAAGACTTTACAAGGTACGAGCTGAAAAATGTACAAATGGCGCCCATCTGCTGACTGGACTCTAGACCAATCCAGACAGTAATATTGTGCTTTTATACAAACAGACTTTTGCTGATAACAAAACGGTGAGCAGCACTTTCATGCGCAAAGCCCGACTACTCCTCAGCATTCTTGTAATGTACAATGCAGACAGGAGCGCACAGGTCCTGCAACACGATCTCAAGAGGATATGGAACAAGTAGTATTTAATCTAAATCTAATACTTCAATAACTACTTCAATAGCTCACTTCTGCAAACGGGTGTAGTAGGGTATGCCGGCGGCCGGGCTCCCGGCAACCAGCATAGCAGTGCCGGAATCCCGACCGCCAGCATACCGACAGCGTAGTGAGCGCAAATGAGCCCCTTGCAGGCTCGCGCGCCACGCTATCTATTCTCCCTCCAGGGGGGTCGTGGACCAACCAAGAGGGAGAAAAAGTGTTGGTATGCCGGCTGTCGGGATTCCGGCGCCGGTATACTGTGCGCCGGGATCCCGACAGGTGGCAAACTGAAGACCACCCCTGCAAACGTACTGCGGATTCACAGCATTTTATGTTAGTACTTGGCATGCCTTTATCTAGGTACAAAGGGGGAGATTTATCAAGCTCCTAGCTGTAATTTTTCAAACACAGCCGGCAAAATGACAGAGCCGATTGGTTAGCAACTTATTGCTCTCCAAGATTTGATAAATCTCCACCAAAATACCTAGCTGCAAACCTAAAACACTACCTTCATTTCCTGCAGCATCAGGGGCTCCTGACTACATTTACATTGTGCATCTTACAGCAGCTATACCTGAACAATACGCAAGGTCAGAAAGCTTCTGCAAAAAAAAAAAAAAAAAAAACAGAACTAGTGCTTAGAGCGGGTCACTCATTTCAAAATGTCTCTGATTAATCAACGGTGATTGAAAAACTAAAATGAGTAGTAATCTTCCTGGGGTCTGCCTCTATATAAAGTGATTGTGAAAGACTACCGATACCCCTTTCACACCGCACAAATAACCAGGTATCGACCCAATATATTGCCGGGTCGACGCGGGGCGCTGTGCAGTGGGAAAAGGTCAGTCCTGAATTCCGGGGTCACCTGACCCGGAATTTCAACCCGGGAATAAAGAAGGGTTATTCTCAGGCTATTACCAAGTCAGGCGCAGTGTGAACAGGTTTCCCAGGTGGATGCGACCCGATACCTGTTCACAGCACAGGGAGAGGCGGCGCAGAGATGTTCTCATCTCCTAGCAACGCCTCTACCCCCTGCCCCCTGATGGCAACCCAACCCAGCCAGTTCTCATGGTCCAATGCCGGTTCGCACCAGAGAAGGACCAGTTTCCAATTCCCGGGTGCGACCCGGCATTAGCGATCTGAAAGCGGTACTAGGCACATAATTCATACTGCATCTTAGCGCAAAAACTACGGGGTGTATTCAATTCATGTCTGAGCCTTTCTGATGGAAAGGATCCGACATGCGAGTATTCAATGCCCGGCCAAACACGACAGGTTTGGCTCGTTCCCGACAATGCCAATCCGACTTTAAAGTCGGATTGACATTATCGGAAACGGGGCTAAAACTTGCCAGGTTTGGCCGCGCTTCCAACTATACACGTGGATCAGCGGCTTAAGCCGACAATCCGCGTACTTTCAGACAGGTTTCCGACTTGTCGGAAAAAATAAGAATTTACTCACCGGTAATTCTATTTCTCGTAGTCCCTAGTGGATGCTGGGAACTCCGTAAGGACCATGGGGAATAGACGGGCTCCGAAGGAGGCTGGGCACTCTAGAAAGATTTATGACTACCTGGTGTGCACTGGCTCCTCCCACTATGACCCTCCTCCAAGCCTCAGTTAGGACACTGTGCCCGGACGAGCTGACATAATAAGGAAGGATTTAGAATCCCGGGTAAGACTCTTACCAGCCACACCAATCACACCGTACAACTCGTGATACTATATCCAGTTTGACAGTATGAAAACAACTGAGCCTCTCAACAGATGGCTCAACAATAACCCATTAGTTAACAATAACTATTTACAAGTATTGCAGACAATCCGCACTTGGGATGGGCGCCCAGCATCCACTACGGACTACGAGAAATAGAATTACCGGTGAGTAAATTCTTATTTTCTCTAACGTCCTAGTGGATGCTGGGAACTCCGTAAGGACCATGGGGATTATACCAAAGCTCCCAAACGGGCGGGAGAGTGCGGATGACTCTGTAGCACCGAATGAGAGAACTCCAGGTCCTCCTCAGCCAGGGTATCAAATTTGTAGAATTTTGCAAACGTGTTTGCCCCTGACCAAGTAGCTGCTCGGCAAAGTTGTAAAGCCGAGACCCCTCGGGCAGCCGCCCAAGATGAGCCCACCTTCCTTGTGGAATGGGCATTTACAGATTGTGGCTGTGGTAGGCCTGCCACAGAATGTGCAAGCTGAATTGTACTACAAATCCAGCGAGCAATAGACTGCTTAGAAGCAGGAGCACCCAGCTTGTTGGGTGCATACAGGATAAACAGCGAGTCAGATTTTCTGACTCTAGCTGTCCTGGAAACATATATTTTCAGGGCCCTGACAACGTCTAGCAACTTGGAGTCCTCCAATTCACTAGTAGCCGCCGGCACCACAATAGGCTGGTTCAGGTGAAACGCTGACACCACCTTAGGGAGAAATTGGGGACGAGTCCTCAATTCTGCCCTATCCATATGGAAAATCAGATAAAGGCTTTTACATGATAAAGCCGCCAATTCTGACACTCGCCTGGCTGAAGCCAAGGCCAATAACATGACCACTTTCCACGTGAGATATTTCAGATCCACAGTTTTCAGTGGCTCAAACCAATGTGATTTTAAGAAACTCAACATCACGTTGAGATCCCAAGGTGCCACAGGAGGCACAAACGGGGGCTGAATATGCAGCACTCCTTTCACAAATGTCTGAACTTCAGGTACTGAAGCTAGTTCTTTTTGAAAGAAAATCGACAGAGCCGAGATCTGTACTTTAATGGAGCCTAGTTTTAGGCCCATATTCACTCCTGCTTGCAGGAAATGCAGAAATCGACCTAGTTGAAATTCCTCTGTTGGGGCCTTTTTGGCCTCGCACCATGCAACATATTTCCGCCATATGCGGTGATAATGCTTTGCTGTAACATCTTTCCTGGCTTTAATAAGCGTAGGAAAGACTTCTTCCGGAATACCCTTTTCCTTCAGGATCCGGCGTTCAATCGCCATGCCGTCAAACGCAGCCGCGCTAAGTCTTGGAACAGACAGGGCCCCTGCTGACGCAGGTCCTGTCTGAGCGGCAGAGGCCATGGGTCCTCTGATATCATTTTCTGAAGTTCCGGGTACCAAGCCCTTCTTGGTCAATCCGGAACCACGAGTATCGTTCTTACTCCTCGCCATCTTATTATTCTCAGTACCTTTGGTATGAGAGGCAGAGGAGGGAACACATAAACCGACTAGTACACCCACGGTGTCACTAGAGCGTCCACAGCTATCGCCTGAGGGTCCCTTGACCTGGCGCAATATCTCTTTAGCTTTTTGTTGAGGCGGGACGCCATCATGTCCACCTGTGGCCTTTCCCAACGGTTTACCAACAGCAGGAAGACTTCTGGATGAAGTCCCCACTCTCCCGTGTGTAGGTCGTGTCTGCTGAGGAAGTCTGCTTCCCAGTTGTCCACTCCCGGAATGAACACTACTGACAGTGCTAGTACGTGATTTTCCACCCATCGGAGAATCCTTGTGGCTTCTGCCATTGCCATCCTGCTTCTTGTGCCGCCCTGTCGGTTCACATGGGCGACTGCCGTGAGGTTGTCTGACTGTATCAGTACCGGCTGATTTTGAAGCAGGGGTCTTGCCTGACTTAGGGCATTGTAAATGGCCCTCAGTTCCAGAATTTATATGTAGGGAAGTCTCCTGACTTGACCATAGGCCCTGTAAGTTTCTTCCCTGTGTGACTGCTCCCCAGCCTCGAAGGCTGGCATCCGTGGTCACCAGGACCCAGTCCTGTATGCCGAAACTGCGGCCCTCTAGAAGATGAGCACCCTGCAGCCACCACAGTAGAGACACCCTGGTCCTTGGAGACAGGGTTATCATTTGATGCATTTGAAGATGCGATCCCGACCACTTATCCAAGAGGTCCCACTGGAAAGTCCTCGCATGGAACCTGCCGAATGGAATTGCTTCGTATGAAGCCACCATTTTTCCCAGGACTCGTGTGCAACGATGCACCGATACCCTTTTTGGTTTTAGGAGGTCTCTGACTAGAGATGACAGCTCCTTGGCTTTCTCCTGCGGGAGAAACACTTTTTTCTGTTCTGTGTCCAAAATCATCCCCAGGAACAGTAAGCGAGTGGAAGGAACCAGCTGTGACTTAGGAATGTTCAGAATCCAGCCATGCTGTTGTAGCACCTCCTGAGATAGTGCTACTCCGACCAGTAACTGCTCCCTGGACCTTGCCTTTATAAGGAGATCGTCCAAGTATGGGATAAATAAAAACGCCCTTTTTATGAAGGAGTATCATTATTTCTGCCATTACCTTGGTAAACACCCTCGGTGCCGTGGACAGTCCAAACGGTAGTGTCTGGAATTGGTAATGGCAATCCTGTACCACAATCTGAGGTACTCCTGGTGAGGAAGGTAAATAGGAACATGCAGGTAAGCATCCTTGATGTCCAGGGATACCATGTAATCCCCCTCGTCCAGGCTTGCAATAACCGCCTGAGCGATTCCATCTTGAACTTTGTTATGTAAGTGTTCAAGGATTTCCATTTTAAAATGGGTCTCACCGAACCGGCTGGTTTCGGTACCACAAACAGTGTGGAATAGTAAGTCTTGCTCCTGAGGAAGCTGGACCATTTAAAACCAGCAAAACGCGTTGAGCTACCATTTCATCCTGATATTCATCAGCACCACTGGCTCTCCTGACACTCGGCAATACAACAATTGGGACAATCATCTAGCAGTATCCACTATTCTGGACATATCCCTCCATGCCAAAGAGGACAACTGATCCAGTTAACTACAGGTGGACTCTATCTGCTCCAAGGATCACTGGTAACTACCTCACATTTGCAATTTTTCGGTTTATGCAAAAATAACCGATTAGTGATGGACATCTCCAGTGATCAAGGTCCTTTTGAGTGTCAATAAATTGCCTAATGTGGACTTTTTAATAATTCAGGCACCTTGTGGCATTCCTATTGAAAACTGATACACGATTTTATTCCTATTTTTATTCTTATGATTTAATTTTATTGTTCAATTATTCATTTACATTTGTATAATAAATGTGATATTTTATATTTAAGCCTTTTGGTTATTGGATTGATTCATTATATACATGATCAGCCAGCGCTGGTAATTTTTTCTTTTCTTAGTGTGGAATAGTAACCCCGTCCTTGTTGAAGTAGGGGCACCTTGACTATCACCTGCTGGGAATACAGCTTGTGAATTGCCTCTAGCACAGCCTCCCTGCCTGAGGGAGTTGTCGGCAAGGCAGATTTGAGTAAACGGCGGGGGGGAGACGCCTCGACTTCCAGCTTGTACCCCTGAGATATTACTTGAAGGATCCAGGGATCCACCTGTGAGCGAGCCCATTGATCGCTGAAATTTTTGAGGCGGCCCCCCACCGTACCTGGCTACGCCTGTGGAGCCCCCGCGTCATGCGGTGTACTCAGAGGAAGCAGGGGAAGAATTTTGATTCTGGGAACTGGCTGCTGGTGCAGCTTTTTTCCTCTTCCCTCGTTTGACCCGCCTGCTTTTTTGAAGCCGAAAGGACTGTACCTGATAATACAGTGCTTTTCTTAGGCTGTGAGGAAGGTAAAATATTTTCATCCCAGCTGTTGCTGTGGATACGAGGTCCCAGAGACCATCCCCAACCAATTCCTCACCCTTATAAGGCTCTATGTGCCTTTTAAAGTCAGCATCACCTGTCCAGTGTCGGGTCTCCAATACCCTCCTGACAGAATGGACATTGCAATAATTCAGGATGCCAGCCGGCAAAATATTCCTCTGTGCATCCCTCATATATAAGACGACGTCTTATGTTCGAAAAATAGTATCCCTGTTTGAAAGGGGTACAGACCACGCTGCAGCAGACTGCAGGTCTCAGTCTAGTACCCGAGTGTGTAAATACAGACTTCAGGATAGCCTCCTGCTATTTATCAGCAGGTACCTTCAAAGTGGCCGTATCCTAAGACGGCAGTGCCACCTTGACAAACGTGTGAACGCCTTATCCACCCTAGGGGATATCTCCCAGCGTAACTTATCCTCTGGCGGTAAAGGGTACGCCATCAGTAACTTGTTAGAAATTACCAGTTTCTTATCGGGGAAACCCACGCTTTTTCACACTTCATTCACTCATTTGATGGGGGAACAAAACACTGCCTGCTTTTTCTCCCCACACATAAAACCCTTTGTTTTTAGTGGTACTTGGGTTAATGTCAGAAATGTGTAACACATTTTATATTGCCGGGATCATGTAACGGATGTTCCTAGTGGATTGTGTACATGTCTCAACCTCGTCGACACTGGAGTCAGACTCCGTGTCGACATCTGTGTCTGCCATCTGAGGGAGCGTTGATGGCCTTTGAGACGCCTGGGCAGGCGCAGGCTGAGAAGCCGGCTGTCCCATAGCTGTTACGTCATCCAGCCTTTTATGTAAGGAGTTGACACTGTCGGTTAATACCTTCCACCTATCCATCCACTCTGGTGTCGGCCCACAGGGGCGACATCTCATTTATCGGCATCTGCTCCGCCTCCACATAAGTCTCCTCATCAAACATGTCGACACAGCCGTACAGACACACCGCACACACACAAGGAATGTTCCAATGAGGACAGGACCCACAAAAGCCCTTTGGGGGGACAGAGTGAGAGTATGCCAGCACACACCAGAGCGCTATATAATGCAGGGACTAACTGAGTTATGTCCCCTATAGCTGCTTTTATATAATTTATACTGCGCCTAAATTTAGTGCCCCCCCTCTCTGTTTTAACCCTGTTCTGTAGTGTAGACTGCAGGGGAGAGCCAGGGAGCTTCCTTCCATCGGATCTGTGAAGGAGAAATGGCGCCAGTGTGCTGCAGGAGATGGCTCCGCCCCTTTTCCGCGGACTATTCTCCCGCTTTTTTCTGGATTCTGGCAGGGGTATTTTCCACATATATAGCCTCTGGGGCTATATATTGTGGTATTTTTGCCAGCCAAGGTGTTATTATTGCTTCTCAGGGCGCCCCCCCCCCCCCAGCGCCCTGCACCCTCAGTGACCGGAGTGTGAAGTGTGTATGAGGAGCAATGGCGCACAGCTGCAGTGCTGTGCGCTACCTTGGTGAAGACTGATGTCTTCTGCCGCCGATTTTCCGGACCTCTTCTGGCTCTGTAAGGGGGACGGCGGCGCGGCTCCGGGACCGAACACCAAGGACTGGGCCTGCGGTCGATCCCTCTGGAGCTAATGGTGTCCAGTAGCCTAAGAAGCCCAATCCGGCTGCAAGCAGGCGAGTTCGCTTCTTCTCCCCTTAGTCCCTCGCTGCAGTGAGCCTGTTGCCAGCAGGTCTCACTGAAAATAAAAAACCTAAATCTATACTTTCTTTCTAAGGGCTCAGGAGAGCCCCTAGTGTGCATCCAACCTCGGCCGGGCACAAGATCTAACTGAGGCTTGGAGGAGGGTCATAGTGGGAGGAGCCAGTGCACACCAGGTAGTCATAAATCTTTCTAGAGTGCCCAGCCTCCTTCGGAGCCCGCTATTCCCCATGGTCCTTACAGAGTTCCCAGCATCCACTAGGACGTTAGAGAAAAAGGGGGTAGCACTGAATAGGTTGGAGCCCCAACCAAACTAAAACAGTCAGAACAGGCGTCTTTCCGACAAGACGGCATTTTCCGACTTCAATTGAATACCCCCTATAAGATGAATTTAAAATATGACTCCCCCCTCTCCTTTCCAAACTGGCATCCCAACCTGCAGGAGGCGATCATACAAGAACGACACAGGAAAATGGTCACATTGCTACCTGCAAAGGGTTCACTACTGCACGTAGGCTTACTCTAGCATGTCAGGTTATCCCTAACACCACCTCAAGATGCTCTGAAGAAGTCCCCTGAACAGGTAAGTCCTGATGCTTAGTATTAGCCATGTGTGAGATACAGTACATTAAATGAGCACTTCTTACAATCATATGGCTGGCTATACACCTATAACTACACACAGCCCTGTAAAACATCTTATGGCGAGGCATCCTTATGGCAGTTCTCTACATTTCTTCATTCTTCGATTGATAAGAAAAACAACAACACCGAATTCTCCCAGAAAATTAGATTTACATCCAATATGATAGCAGAGATCTCAGTTACATATATTTGCAAATATATGGTTAAGCCACTTCAAGGCATCTCTGATGTGGTGGTCCTAACACTACATGATAATAGTGCACACATTGGGTCATACATTTGTGTATTGCTACTTAAAAGCACATACTTTTGTGTATCGCTGTTCTGAGAGGCATACATGGGATAAGTAGGTGGAGGGCATGCTGGTCCTTGTAGTACCATTTGGAGGATCTTGGGGTGAGTTAGCTCTCAATTTAGAAACATATAAATATATGTGCTATTACCATGTAGCAATACACAAATGTATGTCCAAAAGTGGGTACTATTATCATGTAGTGTCATATCAGAGATGTTGTAAAGTGGCTGGGGGCTTAATCATATCTTTGCAAATATATGTAACGGAGAACTCTGCATTTCTACTATAATATAGGATGTAAATCTGATTTACTGGTCCATTACAGTATGCTTGTGGAATTCTGTGTTGTTTTTTTTTCTTAAAAATAGTATGTGAGTAATGAGGAGAGTTTGGAGCACAGAGTACCCTGAATTAGTTTGACCAGGTTGCTTCAGGGCATCACAACGTAACACTTCTTTTAGCACTTTACAGCACCCTATTTGTTTATTTTTATAAATGCAACACCTAATACCTTTATTATCTCCTCACACCCATGTAACACTAAACACAGAGAGTGTTACATGATTAAAATCAGATACTACTAACACTTAAGTATCTCTCACTGGTGTGGTGCCTTGGGTTGGTTTGGTTGGGCCGGGCTGGGGGTGTCCCAATTTGGGCCATTAGAATGTTAGGGACCTACCGGATGATGAGGGTACCTGGAACACGGTGGGTAAGCCCACATTTTTCCCCAAAATTATGCAAAGAACCTCACTTTTACTTTAGGTTACATTCCAAAATGTGTTAAAATTCTGATTAGTAATGTTTGGAGTACACATGTATTCCTTTTTTTCTGTGGTTTCTTTTTCTTGTCGATATTAGCCCATTCCTTGCAAACACCTGCAATGAATTAATAAATTGATTACAGCAACTTCTCATTTTTGTGCACTACTGTTCAGATTTATGCAATCTGACATTTATCAAACTCTTGTAAATGGCTCAAATCAGTTGCTAACATAAAAAATGGAGGCCTACACGCTTATGATGGCCTTTCTTCCACGACTCTAATCATGTCGTGTCTGTAAGCCAGCCAGTGTACTTTGTCACAACAAATCGTATCATAGTAAATGAGGTTGAATAGAAGCGAGATGCCCATCGTGTTCAACCTGTATTCTGTATTAAGTTGAGTGGATTATAATGTACCTGCTGAAGTGATGTTTTAGGACTATCACTTTCAATCAGAAATGTATCCAATCCTTTTTTAAATAAGAATTTACTTACCGATAATTCTATTTCTCGGAGTCCGTAGTGGATGCTGGGGTTCCTGAAAGGACCATGGGGAATAGCGGCTCCGCAGGAGACAGGGCACAAAAAAGTAAAGCTTTTACCAGATCAGGTGGTGTGCACTGGCTCCTCCCCCTATGACCCTCCTCCAGACTCCAGTTAGGTACTGTGCCCGGACGAGCGTACACAATAAGGGAGGCAATTTGAATCCCGGGTAAGACTCATACCAGCCACACCAATCACACCGTACAACTTGTGATCTAAACCCAGTTAACAGTATGATAACAGAAAGAGCCTCTTAAAGATGGCTCCTTAACAATATAACCCGAATTTGTTAACAATAACTATGTACAGTATTGCAGATAATCCGCACTTGGGATGGGCGCCCAGCATCCACTACGGACTCCGAGAAATAGAATTATCGGTAAGTAAATTCTTATTTTCTCTATCGTCCTAAGTGGATGCTGGGGTTCCTGAAAGGACCATGGGGATTATACCAAAGCTCCCAAACGGGCGGGAGAGTGCGGATGACTCTGCAGCACCGAATGAGAGAATTCCAAGTCCTCTTTTGCCAGGGTATCAAATTTGTAGAATTTTACAAACGTGTTTTCCCCCGACCACGTAGCTGCTCGGCAGAATTGTAATGCCGAGACCCCTCGGGCAGCCGCCCAAGATGAGCCCACCTTCCTTGTGGAATGGGCCTTAACAGATTTAGGCTGTGGCAGGCCTGCCACAGAATGAGCAAGTTGAATTGTGTTACAAATCCAACGAGCAATCGTCTGCTTAGAAGCAGGGGCACCCAACTTGTTGGGTGCATATAGTATCAACAGCGAGTCAGATTTTCTGACTTCAGCCGTCCTTGAAATGTATATTTTTAAGGCTCTGACAACGTCCAACAACTTGGAGTCCTCCAAGTCGCCAGTGGCCGCAGGCACCACAATAGGTTGGTTCAGGTGAAACGCTGATACCACCTTAGGGAGAAAATGCGGACGAGTCCTCAGTTCTGCCCTATCCGAATGGAAGATTAGATAAGGGCTTTTATAAGATAAAGCCGCCAATTCAGATACTCTCCTGGCGGAAGCCAGGGCCAGTAACATAGTCACTTTCCATGTGAGATATTTAAAATCCACCTTTTTCAATGGTTCAAACCAATGGGATTTGAGGAAATCTAAACTACATTTAGATCCCACGGTGCCACCGGAGGCAACACAGGAGGCTGTATATGCAGTACTCCTTTAACAAAAGTCTGTACCTCAGGAACTGAGGCCAATTCTTTTTGGAAGAATATTGACAGGGCCGAAATTTGAACCTTAATAGATCTCAATTTGAGACCCATAGACAATCCTGATTGTAGGAAATGTAGGAAACGACCCAGTTGAAATTCCTCCGTCGGAACACTCCGATCCTCGCACCACGCGACATATTTTCGCCAAATGCGGTGATAATGTTTCGCGGTGACTTCCTTCCTTGCCTTAATCAAGGTAGGAATGACTTCTTCTGGAATGCCTTTCCCTTTTAGGATCTGGCGTTCAACCGCCATGCCGTCAAACGCAGCCGCGGTAAGTCTTGAAAGAGACAGGGACCCTGTTGTAGCAGGTCCCTTCTCAGAAGTAGAGGGCACGGGTCGTCCGTGACCAACTCTTGAAGTTCCGGGTACCAAGTCCTTCTTGGCCAATCCGGAGCCACTAGTATTGTTCTTACTCCTCTTCACCGTATAATCTTCAATACCTTTGGTATGAGAGGCAGAGGAGGAAACACATATACTGATTTGTACACCCAAGGTGTTACCAGTGCGTCCACAGCTATTGCCTGTGGATCTCTTGACCTGGCGCAATACTTGTCCAGTTTCTTGTTGAGGCGAGACGCCATCATGTCTACCATTGGTCTTTCCCAACAGTTTATTAGCATGTGGAAGACTTCTGGATGAAGACCCCACTCTCCCGGGTGAATATCGTGTCTGCTGAGGAAGTCTGCTTCCCAGTTGTCCACGCCCGGGAAGAACACTGCTGACAGTGCTATTACGTGATTCTCCGCCCAGCGAAGAATCTTGGCAGCTTCTGCCATTGCACTCCTGCTTCTTGTGCCGCCCTGTCTGTTTACATGGGCGACCGCCGTGATGTTGTCCGACTGAATCAACACCGGTTTTCCTTGCAGGAGTGGTTCCGCCTGGCTTAGAGCATTTTAGATTGCTCTTAGTACCAGAATGTTTATGTGAAGAGACTTTTCCAGGTTCGTCCATACCCCCTGGAAGTTTCTTCCTTGTGTGACTGCTCCCCAGCCTCTCAGGCTGGCGTCCGTGGTCACCAGGATCAAATCCTGTATGCCGAATCTGCGGCCCTCCAATAGATGAGCCTTTTGCAACCACCACAGAAGATATACCCTTGTCCTTGGCGACAGGGTTATTCGCAGGTGCATCTGAGGATGCGACCCTGACCATTTGTCCAACAGATCCCTTTGGAAAATTCTTGCATGGAATCTGCCGAATGGAATTGCTTCGTAAAAAGCCACCATTTTTCCCAGGACTCTTGTGCATTGATGTACAGACACCTTTCCTGGTTTTAGGAGGTTCCTGACAGGTCGGATAACTCCTTGGCTTTTTCCTCGGGAAGAAAAACCTTTTTCTGAACCGTGTCCAGAATCATCCCTAGGAACAGCAGACGTATCGTCGGAAAACAGCTGCGATTCTTGGAATATTTAGAATCCAGTCGTGCCGTCGAAGAACTACTTTAGATAGTGCTCTTCCGACCTCCAACTGTTCTCTGGAACTTGCCCTTTTTAGGTCGTGCAAGTAAGGGATAATTTAGATGCCTTTTTTCTTTGAAGAAACATCTTTTCGGCCATTACCTTGGTAAAAAGGCCCGGGGTGCCGTGGATAATTCAAACGGCATCGTCTGAAACTGATATTGACAGTTCTGTACCACGAACCAGAGGTACCCTTGATGAGAAGGACAAAATTTGGACATGGAGGTAATCCTTGATGTCCAGGGACACCATATAGTCCCCTTTTTTCCGGTTCGCTATCACTGCTCTGAGTGACTTTATCTCGATTTGAACCTTTTATGTAAGTGTTCAAAACATTTTAGATTTAGACTATGTGTCACCAAGCCGTCTGGCTTCAGTACCACCATATAGTGTGGAAAAATAATACCCTTTTCCTTGTCGTAGGAGGGGTACTTTGATTATCACCTGCTGGATATACAGCTTGTGAATTGTTTCCAATGCTGCCTCCCTGTCGGAGGGAGCCGTTGGTAAAGCAGATTTCAGGAACCTGCGAGGAGAAGATGTCTCGACTCTCCAATCTTTACCCCTGGGATAATACTCGTACGATCTAGGGGTCAACTTGCGAGTGATCCCACTGCACCCTGAGACTCTTGAGACTACCCCCCCACCTTGAGTCCGCTTGCACGGCCCCAGCGTCATGCTGAGGACTTGGCAGACGCGGTGGAGGGCTTCTTTTCCTGGGAAAGGGCTGCCTGCTGCAGTCTACTTCCCTTACCTCTATGTCTGGGCAGATATGACTGGCCTTTTGCCTGCATGCCCTCATGGGAAAGGAAAGATTGAGGCTGAAAAGACGGTGTCTTTTTTAGCTGAGATGTAACTTGGGGTAAAAAAGGTTGGATTTCCCAGCTGTTGCTGTGGTCCCCAGGTCCGATGGACCGACCCCCAAATAACTCCTTCCCTTTATACAGCAATACTTCCATCTGCCGTATGGGATCTGTATCACCTGACCACTGTCGTGTCCCTGACATCTTCTGGGAGATATGGACAACGCACTTATCTTGATGCCAGAGAGCAAATATCCCTCTGTGCATCTCACATACATATATATAGAATGCATCCTATTAAATGCTCTACATGAATAAAATATTTTCAGTCAGGGAATCCGACCAAGCCAACCCAGCACTGCATCTCCAGGCTGATGGCGATCGCTGGTCGCAGTATAACCACCGTATGTGTGTATATACTTTTTAGGATATTTTTCCAGCTTCCTATCAGCTGGCTCCTTGAGGGCGGCCGTATCTGGAGACGGTAACGCCACTTGATAAGCGTGTGAGCGCCTTATCACCCTAAGGGGTGGTTCCCAACGTACCCTAATTTCTGGCGGGAAAGGGTATAACGCCAATATTTGCTATCGGGGTAACCCTACGCATCCTCACACACTTCATTTTATTTTATCTGATTCAGGAAAAACTACAGGTAGTTTTTTCACTCCCACATAATACCCTTTCTTGTGGTACTTGTAGTATCAGAAACACGTAACACCTCCTTCATTGCCCTTAACGTGTGGCCCTAATGAGAAATACGTTTGTTTATTCACCGTCGACACTGTATTCAGTGTCCGTGTCTGTGTCTGTGTCGACCGACTGAGGTAAATGGGCGTTTTTAAAACCCCTGACGGTGTTTCTGAGACGCCTGGACCGGTCCTAATAGATTGTCGGCCGTCTCATGTCGTCAACCGACCTTGCAGCGTGTTGACATTCTCACGTAATTCTCTAAATAAGCCATCCATTCCGGTGTCGACTCCCTAGAGAGTGACATCACCATTACAGGCAATTTCTCCGCCTCCTCACCAGCATCGTCCTCATACATGTCGACACACACGTACCGACACACAGCACACACACCGGGAATGCTCTGACAGAGGACAGGACCCACTAGCCCTTTGGGGAGACAGAGGGAGAGTCTGCCAGCACACACCAAAAACGCTATAATTATATAGGGACAACCTTATATAAGTGTTTCTCCCTTATAGCATCTTTTATATATATATACAATATCGCCAAAATCAGTGCCCCCCCTCTCTGTTTTAACCCTGTTTCTGTAGTGCAGTGCAGGGGAGAGCCTGGGAGCCTTCTCTCCAGCTTTTCTGTGAGAGAAAATGGCGCTGTGTGCTGAGGAGATAGGCCCCGCCCCTTTTTCGGCGGGCTCGTCTCCCGCTATTTCTGAAGTTAGGCAGGGGTTAAATATCTCCATATAGCCTCTGTGGGCTATATGTGAGGTATTTTTTGCCTCTAATAAGGTTTTTATTTGCCTCTCAGAGCGCCCCCCCCAGCGCTCTGCACCCTCAGTGACTGTTGTGTGAAGTGTGCTGAGAGGAAAATGGCGCACAGCTGCAGTGCTGTGCGCTACCTTTATGAAGACTCAGGAGTCTTCAGCCGCCGATTTTGGACCTCTTCTCTCTTCAGCGTCTGCAAGGGGGCCGGCGGCGCGGCTCCGGTGACCATCCAGGCTGTACCTGTGATCGTCCCTCTGGAGCTAGTGTCCAGTAGCCAAGCAGCAAATCCACTCTGCACGCAGGTGAGTTCACTACTTCTCCCTAAGTCCCTCGTTGCAGTGATCCTGTTGCCAGCAGGACTCACTGTAAAGTAAAAAACCTAAGCTAAACTTTCTCTAAGCAGCTCTTTAGGAGAGCCACCTAGATTGCACCCTTCTCGTTCGGGCACAAAATCTAACTGGAGTCTGGAGGAGGGTCATAGGGGGAGGAGCCAGTGCACACCACCTGATCTGGTAAAAGCTTTACTTTTTTGTGCCCTGTCTCCTGCGGAGCCGCTATTCCCCATGGTCCTTTCAGGAACCCCAGCATCCACTTAGGACGATAGAGAAAATGCATTTACAGAGTCCGCTATTACCGCCTTCCCTGGCAGGGAATTCCAAATCCTTATTGCCCTAACAGTGAAGAACCCTTTCCTACGTTGCATACGGAATTCTCTCCTCTAGCCTAAGCGAGTGCCCATGTGTCATAAACAGTTTTTTTTATAAATAATTCCTCTGATAACTCTTTGTAATGACCCTATACATATTTGAAGATATTAATAATGTCTCCTCTTAGACGCCTCTTTTCCAGTGAATACATATTGAACCTAGTAAGCCTTTCCTTCGTAATCCAGTCCCTCGAGTCTAGACCTTTAATCAATTTAGTAGCTTGCCTTTAAACCCTTTAGAGTTCACTGATATCTTTTTTTATACAGTGGTGCCCAAAACTGAACACAATATTTCAGGTGCAGGCGTACCAATGATTTTTACAGCGGCAGGATTACACTCGCGTCCCTTGTCTCAATTCCCCGTTTTATGCACGCTAGCACCTTACTTGCCTTCTTTACTGTGCTTTGACATTGTATAGTTATTATGCCAATAATCAATGAGTGCCCCCAAATCTTTTTACAATACTGTTACTCCTAGACTTTCCCCATTTAATATGTAGGATGCAAGTTTGTTTTTAGTCCCGAAATGCATAACCTTGCATTTTTCTATATTGAACCTCATTCTCCATTTAGACGCCCAGATTTCAAGTTTAGGTAAGTCATTCTGTAGAGACTCCACATCTATTTCCGAATTAATTACCCTACACAGTGATAAAGCTAAATATTTATCTTATTTAAAACCCTTTAAGAGGCCTAAGAACACTGTACGCTATTGACGTATGGAATACCGTAAGGGTACGCACGTTGCGTAACAATCGCTTAGCCGTGGTCGAGACGCTCAAGCGTCACGTTCGCTCACGGCCAAGAGATCACAGGCAGGCACGCTATTGGCTGCTGACTAACGTAATGGTTTGCTATAGCGTAGCGGACGCTCGGGACCACGAGGAGATCACCAGCGGCGCAGACGCTCACAATGTTAAACCTTTATATCTAAACCATAAACAATGTAATATGCAGTAAAACCTTAGTGTAGAGATAGGGTGTAGATGCAACACAGTGTAACCTTATTAACTTAAAAGCTGTTTGAGCGTCACCGACGCTCTGTGAATACTTAACACTATAAGAAATACACAGATACCGTGCTTAGGGTCTAACGCCTTATATGAATGTTATACTTGCAAAAAGAATAATACAATACAAGTCACACACTACAATATAACAGACTAACTAACCAGGTAACTACACAGGAAATACAATACAATACAATTACGTTTAAGAGAATACGAGAGAAAGAGAAGAGAGAGAGAGAGAGATATGGCCCATAATAACAAGAAAGACAATATGATTGCGGAGAAAACTTACGCACAAAGGAAACGATCGCATGCGCCTCTGGACATCCAGCTCCCGATTTTCAGCAATGAGAACCGTTGAAGAGTGAGTGCTGGATGTGATCGGCTTGTCTATTTATGCCCCACACACAATACAATTCAATGGTCCCTACAATCTCATTGTTCATTGGACACAGGAATTCCTCCTCGCATTATAACAAAAGGTCATAGGTTGATTCATACAGGTGGGCTGTGACGATTTCCAACTGCTCAGGTGGGTGGGAAACTAGGTTTCCCGCCGCATGGATAAGTAAGTGCAAATAATAGTAAATGGACATAAACTTCTTATGTCCATAACTATTCGCACGAGCGATTAATTCGCTTCAAACCAACACCGGAATATTGCTAATTAAATACTCTTCCGATGGATACTAAACACCACAGTATTACTCCTGTCTGACCCTTCGTATCAAACAAAGAGGGATTTCTCTGTCCATGAACATGCTACATTAACTAAACTTTCAGATTCTATCAAAGGGACCATAATCTACAAAATACATTATATAGTGAAAATATGTAACGATTGAGTCGCACGCTACGAACACATGAACTCTACCGTAAATGCACATACTGCGCGCCCGCGGGTGCCCGCAACAGCGAGTATGCGCACGCACGGGAGAGCGCACGCATGCGCAGCGCGGACCTGTATGAGGTGCAAATATGGCAGTGTGCATCGTGATATTTTTCTGACTTTGACAACAGTTTAGTAACATCTGCAAAGATTGACACTGCACTTTCCAGGCCTATTTCTAGGCCATTGATAAATAAGTTGAACAGTCCATACACACGTTTATTTATTGCATTCATGTTTCTACCCCCAACTTCAAAATCTCTTTAAAAATTCAACAAGGTATTCTGTCGAGAAAAATAAAACTACACATTAGGCAAGTGTTGATGAGAAGTGTGTGTCTGTATAGTCACCTTTTTACACATTACATGGTAGGAATAAATATTCTTGAGTATTAATTTGTGTTTGCATCGCTTGGTTATGAGAAACATTGACAGAAAGCTGCAGGAAGTGTGCCAGCTCGCCGTAGATTGGCGCGGAATAATCAATGTCCGTGTTCACTTCACAATGGCAAAGGCATTACAGTATCACATTAATCTGCTTACCAAGCCTTTTGCTATGGTCGTTGAATAGAAGTTTTGGTTTATTAACTTATGCTGTGGTTTTGGGAGATACCTTCGCAGCTTGCTTTTGCGTGTATTACAATTAATTTGCAGTGTTTTATGCTACTTACATTTTTATACCTTGCTAAATTTTTAAAGGGATTTTGAAATTAGGGGTAGAAACTTGAATGCAATACCTAATGTGTAGTTTTATATAGCCTGGGGGGATATGATTATTAGAGGGGGGGAAAAAAACCACCACTGTTAATCTCCAGTGTGGTTTTCCGTGCAGTACTCTAGCGCATAGGCAACAATTAGGCGTGTAAAAGTTATATAGAAACCTGCACAGGAACACCCAAATACTGCAAACCTAATAAGCAATGCCACATAAGGAAAAACACATACCATGACATAGGCACACTAAAGACTCAGAACTATGAGGAGAAAACTGGAGATCAAAGTGGCCAGTTATAGAATGACAAAAACTAGGACAAACCAACAACTTCCTGAAATGGGTAACAAAAGGGTTGTATTACAGCAGCCTGCAGGGCAGCACTGTGGCGCAGTGATTAGCTTGCTGCACGGACGTCTTGGATTCAAGTACAAGTTTTGTCTCCCATTATGTGTGGATTTAATCCAATTGCTCTGGTTTCATCCTAGTCTAAAATCATACTGGTAGGTTAATTGGCTTCTGGCAAAAGAGTAACCCTATTGTATAAAGCGTGTGGGGGTGCATGTGGTAGGGAATATAGACTGTAAGCTCCGCTAGGGCAGCGACTACTGTGAAGGAATAAATATACTTTGTAGAGTGCTGCGGAATATGTGCACTACATAAATATAAAACACTTGGAATATAAAATATCAGATGCTACACCTTTTATGCTTTGCAGCTATTCCCTCACCTTTACTACTCACAGGACCCGCAGCCGACTCCCGCTGAAACGTCTGACCCTGTAAGCAACCCCCCGGACCACCCACCCCCGAACGCACCTAACCTGCCGTGGACCCTTGGGACCCGTTCCGATAACAGGTATTATGTTATCCGGAAAAATAAGATTTTACTTACCGATAAATCTATTTCTCGTAGTCCGTAGTGGATGCTGGGACTCCGTAAGGACCATGGGGAATAGCGGCTCCGCAGGAGACAGGGCACAAAATAAAAGCTTAAGGATCAGGTGGTGTGCACTGGCTCCTCCCCCTATGACCCTCCTCCAAGCCTCAGTTAGGACACTGTGCCCGGACGAGCGTACATAATAAGGAAAGGATATTGAATCCCGGGTAAGACTCATACCAGCCACACCAATCACACCGTACAACTTGTGATCTGAACCCAGTTAACAGTATGATAAACGCAAAGGAGCCTCTGAAAAGATGGCTCACAACAATAATAACCCGAATTTTTGTAACAATAACTATATACAAGTATTGCAGACAATCCGCACTAGGGATGGGCGCCCAGCATCCACTACGGACTACGAGAAATAGATTTATCGGTAAGTAAAATCTTATTTTCTCTGACGTCCTAGTGGATGCTGGGACTCCGTAAGGACCATGGGGATTATACCAAAGCTCCCAAACGGGCGGGAGAGTGCGGATGACTCTGCAGCACCGAATGAGAGAACTCCAGGTCCTCCTCAGCCAGGGTATCAAATTTGTAGAATTTAGCAAACGTGTTTGCCCCTGACCAAGTAGCTGCTCGGCAAAGTTGTAAAGCCGAGACCCCTCGGGCAGCCGCCCAAGATGAGCCCACTTTCCTTGTGGAATGGGCTTTTACTGATTTTGGCTGTGGCAATCCTGCCACAGAATGTGCAAGCTGAATTGTACTACAAATCCAACGAGCAATCGTCTGCTTAGAAGCAGGGAGCACCCAGCTTGTTGGGTGCATACAGGATAAACAGCGAGTCAGATTTTCTGACTCCAGCCGTCCTGGAAACATATATTTTCAAGGCCCTGACAACGTCAAGCAACTTAGAGTCCTCTAAGTCCCTGGTAGCCGCAGGTACCACAATAGGTTGGTTCATGTGAAATGCAGAACCACCTTAGGTAGAAATTGAGGACGAGTCCTCAATTCCGCCCTGTCAGAATGAAAAATTAAGTAAGGGCTTTTATATGATAAAGCCGCCAATTCTGACACACGCCTGCTGAAGCCAAGGCTAACAGCATCGACACCTTCCATGTGAGATATTTTAAGTCCACAGTGGAAAGTGGTTCAAACCAATGTGACTTTAGAAAACTCAACACTACATTGAGATCCCAAGGTGCCACTGGAGGCACAAAAGGAGGCTGTATGTGCAGCACCCCTTTTACAAATGTCTGAACTTCAGGTACTGAAGCCAGTTCTTTCTGGAAGAAAATCGACAGGGCCGAAATTTGAACCTTAATGGACCCTAATTTTAGGCCCATAGACAGTCCTGTTTGCAGGAAATTAAGGAAACGACCCAGTTGAAATTCCTCTGTAGGGGCCTTCTTGGCCTCACACCACGCAACATATTTACGCCAAATGCGGTGATAATGTTTTGCGGTTACGTCCTTCCTGGCTTTGACCAGAGTAGGGATGACTTCATCCGGAATGCCTTTTTCCCTCAGGATCCGGCGTTCAACCGCCATGCCGTCAAACGCAGCCGCGGTAAGTCTTGGAACAGACAAGGCCCCTGCAGTAGCAGGTCCTTTCTTAGAGGTAGAGGCCACGGTTCGTCCGTGAGCATCTCTTGAAGTTCCGGGTACCAAGTCCTTCTTGGCCAATCCGGAACCACGAGTATAGTTCTTACTCCTCTCCTTCTTATGATTCTCAGTACTTTTGGTATGAGAGGCAGAGGAGGGAACACATACACTGACTGGTACACCCACAGCGTTACCAGAGCGTCCACTGCTATTGCCTGAGGGTCCCTTGACCTGGCGCAATATCTGTCCAGTTTTTTGTTTAGACGTGACGCCATCATGTCCACCTTTGGTTTTTCCCAACGGTTTACAATCAGGTGGAAGACTTCTGGGTGAAGTCCCCACTCTCCCGGGTGAAGGTCGTGTCTGCTGAGGAAGTCTGCTTCCCAGTTGTCCACTCCCGGAATGAACACTGCTGACAGTGCTATCACATGATTTTCCGCCCAGCGAAGAATCCTTGCAGCTTCTGCCATTGCCCTCCTGCTTCTCGTGCCGCCCTGTCTGTTTACGTGGGCGACTGACGTGATGTTGTCCGATTGGATCAACACCGCCTGACCCTGAAGCAGAGGTTTTGCTTGACTTAGGGCATTGTAAATGGCCCTTAGTTCCAGAATGTTTATATGAAGAGATGTTTCCATGCTTGACCACAAGCCCTGGAAATTCCTTCCCTGTGTGACTGCTCCCCAGCCTCTCAGGCTGGCATCCGTGGTTACCAGGATCCAATCCTGAATGCCAAATCTGCGGCCCTCTAGTAGATGAGCACTCTGCAGCCACCACAGGAGAGACACCCTTGTCCTTGGCGACAGGGTTATCCGCTGATGCATCTGCAGATGCGATCCGGACCATTTGTCCAGTAGATCCCACTGAAACGTTCTTGCATGGAATCTTCCGAATGGAATCGCTTCGTAAGAAGCCACCATTTTTCCCAGGACCCTCGTGCACTGATGCACTGAGACCTGGCCTGGTTTTAGGAGGTTCCTGACTAGCTCGGATAACTCCCTGGCCTTCTCCTCCGGGAGAAACACCTTCTTCTGGACTGTGTCCAGAATCATTCCTAGGAACAGTAGACGTGTCGTTGGAATCAGCTGCGATTTTGGAATATTTAGAATCCACCCGTGCTGACGTAACACTACCTGAGATAGTGCTACTCCGACTTCTAACTGTTCCCTGGATCTTGCCCTTATCAGGAGATCGTCCAAGTAAGGGATAATTAAAATGCCTTTTCTTCGTAGAAGAATCATCATTTCGGCCATTACCTTGGTAAAGACCCGAGGTGCCGTGGACAATCCAAACGGCAGCGTCTGAAACTGATAATGACAGTTTTGTACTACAAACCTGAGGTACCCTTGGTGAGAAGGGTATATTGGGACGTGGAGATAAGCATCTTTGATGTCCAGAGACACCATATAGTCCCCTTCTTCCAGGTTCGCCATCACTGCTCTGAGTGACTCCATCTTGAATTTGAACCTTTTTATGTAAGTGTTCAAGGATTTCAGATTTAAAATTGGTCTCACCGAGCCGTCCGGCTTCGGTACCACAAACAGCGTGGAATAATACCCCTTTCCTTGTTGCAGGAGGGGTACCTTGATTATCACCAGCTGGGAATACAGCTTGTGAATGGCTTCCAAAACTGCCTCCCTGTCGGAGGGAGACTTTGGTAAAGCAGACTTCAGGAACCGACGAGGGGGAAACGCCTCGAATTCCAGTTTGTACCCCTGCGATACTACCTGTAGAATCCAGGGATCCACTTGCGAGTGAGCCCACTGCGCGTTGAAATTCTTGAGACGGGCCCCCACCATATCTGAGTCTGCTTGTAAAGCCCCAGCGTCATGCTGAAGACTTGGCAGAAGCAGGGGAGGGCTTCTGCTCCTGGGAAGCGGCTGCATGGTGCAGTCTTTTTCCTCTTCCTCTGCCCCGGGGCAGAAAGGAGTGGCCTTTTGCTCGCTTGTACTTATGGGAACGAAAGGACTGAGTTTGAAAAGACGGTGTCTTTTTCTGCTGATGTGAAGTGACCTGGGGTAAAAAGGTGGATTTTCCAGCCGTTGCCGTGGCCACCAGGTCCGATAGACCAGCCCCAAATAACTCCTCCCCTTTATACGGCAATACTTCCATGTGCCGTTTGGAATCCGCATCCCCTGACCACTGTCGCGTCCATAACGCTCTTCTGGCAGAGATGGACATAGCACTTACTCTTGATGCCAGGGTGCAAATATCCCTCTGTGCATCACGCATATATAGTAATGAATCCTTTAAATGTTCTATAGTTAACAAAATATTGTCCCTATCCAGGGTATCAATATTCTCAGTCAGGGAATCCGACCATGCGACTCCAGCACTGCACATCCAGGCTGAGGCGATTGCTGGTCGCAGTATAACACCAGTATGTGTGTATATACTTTTTAGGATATTTTCCAGCCTTCTATCAGCTGGTTCTTTGAGGGTGGCCG